>NW_006922358.1:802820-809037 GCF_000298275.1 Orycteropus afer afer
TGGACTCACTCCCGGGCTAACTTTCAGCCAAACAATAGACACACCTATGAGCTGAAGAACTACACCAGAGTGATTCAGTCCTTAGAACAATCACCCATCAGGGATCAGAAGGGCAGCATTTGCACAAGAAGAAAGCTAAAGAGATAGGAATGCATAGGTGGGAAGGACACAGGGAAAGGGTGACCACAAGGAGGAAGTGGGAGGAGAGCAATCAGGGTCACAAAACAAATGTGTATGAACTGTTGAATGTAAAATGAATCTGCTTTGTAAAATCTCACCCAAATCACTATAAAAACTTAAAAAAAAAAAAAAAGAAGAAATTGTATAGGTCATTAAAAAAAAAAGCTCCCAAAAAATGAAGTCCTGGCTCAGATTGCACTGGGAAATCTGTTGCAAAAAATCTCTTCATAGTGTCAAGGAGCAAAGGCATCACTTTGAAAACTAAGATATTGGGTTTAACCCAAGCCATGGTATTTTCAATTGCTTCATACACATGTGCAAGCTGGACAATGAATAAAAAGACTGATGAAGAGGTGATGCCTTTGAATTGTGGTGTTGGTGAAAAGTACTGAAAATATCATGAGCTACCAGAAGAATGAACAAATCTGTCCTGGAAGAAGTACAGCTGAAATACTCCTTAGAAATGAGAAGGGCCAGACTTGGTCCCACCTACTTTGGTCATGTTCTCAGAAGGGACTATTCCCTGGAGAAGGATTTCATGGCTGGTAAAGTAGAGGATCAGTGAAAAAGGGGAAGACCCTCAACAAGATGGGCTGACACAGTGATTGCGATGATGAGCTCAAACACAGGAAGGAATGTGAAGATGGCACAGGAATGGGCAGTGTTTCATTCGATTGTAAAAGGAGTCACTATGAGTCCGAGCCCACTTGACGACACCTAAAACAACAACACGACATGTTATCAACCATAGAGTATTTGCCTAATCTCCTTTAGTACATTGTCAATTCCCAAGTGTTCTATTCATCTTTGTCTCTTTAGCAACTAAAATAGTCCTGGAATAATAGGTGCTTGATATACATATGCTGAAATGAATTTTAAATATACCACTAGATTATTAACTGAAAAGATGAAAAAGAGGATGCTTAGCCTGGAGCAGTTGTCATCCCTGACCTCATTAATGATCACCTTGTTATCACCACTTGAGCCTAGGAGTGGCTTAGAATCTGGTGTTACTTAGTCAATGAAGGAAACAGTGATTTGAATGCTGCCTTCAAAGCATGTGTTAGATTGTTACTGGACCAAATATTTATCCCATATTTGTATGCATATACCTTTATGGTGTGACTTCTCCATTTATATTCAAAAGCATTTTCCATCCTCTTGAATTCAGACTGAAATGTATAAGTTCCAGAAGAAGCCTTACAGATTCTATCTTCATCATCCTGGAACACTGCTAGAAGATCACCATGCCTTGAAGTGAAGGACCACATGGGAAAGACACAGCTGTCCCAGTAGTCCTAGTTAGGCAACCTTAGGCAACCTTTGGTCTGATTGCTGCATCATGAGTGAGTAGGTAAGACCAGAAAACCCACTACCCAGCCAACCCAGAGATATGTGAGAAATGATAAAAAAGACAACAGTGAGATACCCCTACATACTTATTAGAAAGGCTAAAATCTTAAACACTGACAATGCCAAATGCTATTGAGGATGTGGAGCAACAGAGAGTTTCATTCACTGCGGTTGGGAACTCAAAATGGTACATACAGGTCAGTTTAGAAGACAGTCTGGAAACTTCTTACAACACTTAAACTTAGGCTAATCATAAAATCCAGCATTCGTTCTACAATGCTTCTGGGTATTTATTTATCTGAATAAGCTGAAATCTTATGCCCAAATAAAAATCTGCACAAAAATATTTATAGCAGTTTTACTCACAATTACCAAAAATTCAAGAAACCAATATATACTTCAATAGGTAAATGTATAAACAAATTTTGGTGCATCCATACAATGGATTATTAGTCAGTCACAAAAAGAAATGAGCTGTCTCACTACAAAATGATACGAAGGAATCTTAAATGCATAAATGTATATTACTAAATGAAAGAAGCCATTGTAAAGAAGCCACATAGTATATTATTCCAACAATATGACATTATGGAAAAAAAAAAAAAAAAAACTATATTGATAATAAAAGATCGTTGGTTGCCAGAAGTTCAGGAGAGGGATGAATAGATGGAACAAAAGACATTTAAGGGCAGTGAAACTATTCTGTATGATGATGTAATGAAGTACACATGGTATTATGTATTTGTGAACACCCATAGGATTGTACAACACAAAGAGCAAACCATAATAGAAACTATGGACTTATTATTAATAATCTTATTAATAATGGCTCATCAGTTACAACAAATGTACCATAGGGATTCAAGATGTCAATAATAAGAGAAAGTGTGCATGGATGTATGAGGGTATGTGGGAGCTCTGTTCTTTGTGCACTATTTTTCTGTAAACCTAAAACTGCTCTACAAAATAACATCTACTTAAAAACTGATAATAATAAATAGCTATTATTTTTGTGCCTCTAAGTTTTGGGATGATTTGTAAGTTAGCAACAGAGAACTAATATAGAGTGTCATCAGGGTCCCCCTCAAAGTCAGAACCTAGACATATTCTCCAAAATCAAAAGTTTTACTACCATGCTTTACCTTTTTTCTAAGAAAGAATTTCTCAAAATTGTTCAGGACATGAGTTCTATGCTGGGTTTAACCAAGATACACTAAATTGTAGAGAGAGAACCTTTGATAGGTGTTCATTATAAAGAAATGATGTGGGTCAACTGAGCTTGGGGTTTGAGTCCTTGAAGGCACAGGGGTCCGGGTACATCATGGACAAAACAGAAAAGGCAAATCCACTAACCTGAATGTTAGAAAAGTTTAGCAGAGCAGCGCAAGAGAGAAAATGTATTTCTGCCTATGTTACAAAAGCATTTCAAACTCCAAGGCAGTGTCACCAAGAACCCTCTTTCTAACTACAGAGTCCTGGAGTGAGAATGAAACATTAATTCATTATCTTTCATTATCAGGAACCAGTTTATTAGTATCTTAATAGAGAATAGAGTTCAACAAAGAGCTAGGACTTATGACAAATAATTTTCAATGAGTTCAGCAGATTTGAAATAATGAAAAACTCCTCTTAATTCAGTTATCAGAACCTGATTCAACACCTGCTATGCGTAAATCACTACCTACAAATGGGAGGATGAGAAATGGGAAAGCGTGGATCTTTTCAAGAAATTTGCAGTCCAGTAGGCTCAGGGATTCTAAAGCATATATGGAAATCCCTAGAATTTGTTGTAAAAAGTGGCAAATGTGGCAACAGGCAATATATACAAGAGATTGGAAGATCAGAAGTTTCCCCTGTCTACTTACAAAGATGGGAGATGATGTCATGCAAAGATGAAGTTTCAAAAAAAAAAAAAAATTGAGTGAAGGACAAGAAAGTGCCTGTGGGACACAGACAACAATTTGGTAAATGCACAGGTTAAAGAACATAAAACCCTGGAGCACAAGATTTGATTTAAAAAGGCAAAAACAAAGTGGGGAAGAAAACTGAAAACAAATTAGTTTTAGCAGAGGATCTAGGGCCTTGAATGCCTATGTAAGAATTTTGACTTTTATTCTGTAGGAAAAGATTTACGAACCATTAGAGCTGCACAATGACATTTATGGCATTGTTCTAAAATAATCTGGCAGTGGCTTTTGAAAGGAGAGGACTGAGTTTGAGTGCAAGGCAACCGCACAGAATCCCCTGGCCAAGTCTAGTGGAGGCATCATAAAGGAGGACAATGGTCCACCCCAGCCAGAAGGCTGGTGGTTCAAACCCACCAGCCACTCCTCGGAAGGAAGGTTGGGCAATCCTACTTCCGTAGTGATACTGCCTCGGAAACCCAAGGAGGGGTCGCTATGAGTCGTGGTTGACTCGATGGCAAATAACAACAACAACAACAACTAGGTAGGAGAGGGGAACTGAAAAAAAAAAAAGGAAAGAAAAAATATAGAATCAGAACATATAAAGTCAAAATATTGCAAGTTTACCTGGTGCTAACTCTACATGAAAGTTCCAACATTATCTATCACTCCACGTAATTTTAAAACCATGCTCCACCCTGTGAAATCAAACAAGGACAAAAAGATATAAATTTTTAAATGACATGTGGCCATATTGTTCATCATCATGCCTGGCCATTAGGAATCAGAGTTATTTTTTTCTTTTCACAATTTTGCTATTTCTTTGAAGAGCTTTCTATAACCCAAATGTTCTTTCCATTTCTCCATGTAGTTGTGAACTGATGATAATGATGTTGGCTACCCTCATGAGGATTTATAGAAGAAAAAATAATTGAATTCATTTCTTTAATGGACATTGAGAATTTCAGAGGTTTTCTTTTATTTCAAGAAAAATATAAGCTGCTAAAATACATGTATAACAGCCAAAGTTGGGCATCTGAAATTGCCTGCTGCTCTGTCGAGACTGCATAATACGAGTTGGAAAAAAATGATCCTGAAACATGAGGTTTCATATCAACAACAGAAAAGAAAAAAATCTAGAACATAAATTGTAGTTTTGTTGCAGAATATTTATAACAGCTCACTTGCAGCATTCCCTGTCTCTTGCTGAACAGGACCAATGGAAACACATTTTTTGATTCAGCATTTTGTTTGATCCTTCACTACACAGTGATTGATCATAGCAATTTCTTTCCCATAAACAGAATCCTCCAGATAAGCTTGTTGGAGACACTCAGGGCTATGAATACTCTATGGACCCAAAACTAATATTTTGCTTGCAGTGTTTAAACTCACTGCCAATAGGGCTCAAGCTACTTGTATCATAAAAAGCAAACCTCATTTAAGCCTCCTGATTTAATCAAGTTCTGGGAAAAGGGTGTTGCCTAAACATGTTTCTCCTTCAGTGAGGTATCTGTCTTTTCATTAGAGCCCCAACATACAAGCAACAAAATGTATGGTTTAATGTGGGGAGCCTCTTTAATCATTAGGAAACTATCTAACAACTACTCAGCTGTTTCATTTCAGAGAGCAGGGAGCTGTATCAGGAAGGAAGAGAAATGAAGGACAGCATTTTTTGTGATCCTGAACACTTTCTCATATTGATGATGGTCATTTCTGCCACTGGAGTAGCTAGAATGGTAATTTGAGAGGAGTGTCATTTTCTGCAGATACAAGCCTTGTGTAATCCTCCCATTTAAATGACATGATCCTGCAGGCAGATGATTTCCTGGCCCACAATTTGTCACTTCTCCACTGCCTGAGAGTGAAACAGTAGCTAAACGACAATCAATAGAGTGATTTTATTATGCCTGCATCTTCCACCTTGTTTGGACTAATTTTTTGTTGGTTAATTATGTTTTAATATGCCACCAATGGAGTGATGATCATGATTTTCCAACAAAAGGAAAGGGATTGTCAAATGAGGAAAAAACAAACAAACAAACAAAAAAATCAAATGAGGAGAGAGTGGTTTAATTAGGACAGATTACAGGAAATCTGTAGAGATTTTTTTTCTCCCATGGCATAATGTCTATAGGAGAAATAAGCCATTTACATTGTAAACTGTTTGAATGTTTGAACTCAACCAAATAAACTTAATTTTTTTTTTACTAATCAACTTCAAGTGTTGTTATTTAACCTGCATTTTAAAAAACTGTAATCATATAAATATTGTATTAGATTCTTAGGACTGCTATAACAAAGTACCACAAGTTACATGGCTTAAAAACAACAGAAATTTATTATCTCACAGCTCTGGAGGGTAAAAGTCTCCAAGTTGTCCTCAGAGACATGCTATTACTGAAGATTCTAGGGGAAGATTCTTCCTTGTCTCTTCTTTACTTCTGTTGGTACCTGGAGTCCTTGTCATTGCTGGCTTATAGAAGAATCACTCCAATTTCTGCCTCTGTCTTCAACTGACCATCTACTTTTTCTCTCTGTGTCTTTCTGTATCTCCAGTCTTTTATAAGGACATGGAACATCATGGATTAGAACCCACCTTAGTCCATTATGGCCTCTTCTTAACTGATAACACCTTCAAAGACCCTATTTCCAAAACAGATAGTACTAGGGATAAGAATTTCAAAGATATTTTTGAAAGATACAATTCAATCTACAACAAAAACCTAAACACATGATATTAAGTGTACATTTTTATACTTTTGAATTAGATAAATCAG
>NW_006922358.1:816410-817712 GCF_000298275.1 Orycteropus afer afer
CCATTTTCAAGATGTAGCAAGGTTATGAGTCAAGGTGAGGGTGAATGAAGTCTCTTTGAGTGAGGTCTGCTTCTTGACCTTCTTATTTAGTAGAGATGGATGAAATTACTTTGATATGTCTTCTTAAAACTATTAATTGCTTCATTTCCTCTCCTCTTTTTTCTATATCTGAGCTTGTAAACTGGAAGACTTCTGAGAGTGAAAGTCGTGTTATTAATAATACATTGGGAATATTGCCAAAATCTGGGATTGTTCTTGGCAAACTGACATGGATGATCACTCTAAATACTTGAACTTTGGAGTTTCAGGTGTTGTCGTATGTAAAGTACTCCCATATGCCTACATAAACATGACAATTGTGTAATTGGTTGGATGTGTTTTGTGTATATATGATATGGGGTAGGGAGAGGTGGAGCAGGAATGAATAAAAGGTATGAAATTCTTTATACAAAGATATTGGCTAGATGTTTCTCACCTGAGAAATTTTCTGAAATTGAATAAAATTAATCATCCATAAGACAGAACCCTGTTCTCACAGTTGTTTCCAGTTCTGTGCAACATTTTTTCCAGAGAGTTGTGCATTTCTCTTGAAACTGCAAATGATAAAATGAAATACACATATGATCTAAATTTGGCCCACCAAATTAGTCAGATTACTGGTGTTTTTGACATCATATTCTTCAGGTTTTCTTCCTAAGTAGTTTTACTTCTATTTCCTATTCAAATGTTAATTAAATAGTTCAAGTATCTTTCCCTTGATCCTTCAAAGCTCCATTGCTACAGAGTCAATTTTGAATAATAGGCACCCTATCATAACAACAACAACAACATAAGACAGCGTAGAATTGCCCCCACAGTTTCCAAGGCTGTAAACTTTATGGGAGCAGACTGTCACATCTTTCTCTGCTAAGCAGCTGGTGGATTTGAACAAATGACTTTCTAGTTAACAGTGACACACTGAACTGTGCTACCAGGGCTCTTTGATCCACAAGGGAAACACCTCATCTGTGATCAGGCTGATGAAGCCAAATTGAACACATATTCTGAACTAAAAGCCTAGGTTATGGTTCTAGTAACTCAAAAAAAAAAACAAAAACAAACTCACTGCCTTCAAGTCAAGTCAATTCAACTTGTAGCGACTCCTCCTTGGGTTTCTGAGGTGGTATTGTTCTAGTTGTTGTTGTTGTTTTGCCGTCGAGTCGGGCCCGACTCATAGCGACCCCTCCTTGGGTTTCTGAGGCAGTATCACTATGAAAGTAGGATTGCCCAACCTTCCTTCCGAGGAGTGGCTGGTGGGTTTGA
>NW_006922358.1:818612-820102 GCF_000298275.1 Orycteropus afer afer
GAAGCAGCTGATAGGTTTGAACCACTGACCTTTTGGTTAGCAGTCAATGCCTTAACTACTACACCACCAGAGCTCCTTATAGTAACTAATAAAACTAATACAAATTTAACCCTTAATGAGCTAGTATTTTAGTGGGAGGAGATAGACAATAAATAGAAGAAATAAATAACATATGTGAGAAGTAAGTGCTGTGGGCATAAAATAGATCAGACTAAGGAGATTGGGATTACTGGAGCAAGATGGAGACATATGGATTTCAATTTTACATAAGGTAGGCTTCAGTAAGAAAGTGGTATTTGAACTATATGATACTATACAAAAAAATTGAGAGTTGAAAGATTTTATTTTTAATTAATTTCTTTTTCAATCAGTTTTATTGTTTTGCATAGAGAAATCTCAAGATTGAACTCCTTAGCACTTTGGCAGGATTGACATGATAAAGAAAAGAAACAAATAAGATAATAGTGGATAGTCTATTAATGACTTAGTATATATCAGTTAATTCTATCCTACTACAACTCTAGCAATTGACAACATAATTATCTCTCTATGAGGAAAGAGAAATCAACAATAATCAACTTGTCCTGGGTCACACACAAGTAAGTGGTAATGTATCCAGCAGTCTGATTCTAGACTCCATGCCCTTAACCACTAGGCCATGTTCTCTCAGATTCCTCCATTCCAAGGCAGATATTGCTATGATTACAGGCATACCTTCAGTGGCCTCAAAAAAACTATTTTGTACTGTGTAGGGTTATTGAAAGGATGGAGGATATCTATTCATTTTCCAACAAAACTGTAGCTGATCATAGTTGGTGGAATGAGAGAGTTGGATGTCAGAAATAAAAAAAGTCTTGAGATTGCCTCTTCCCACTAAAAATGGGTTACATATGATTAGATGCTTCTTATTTAATCTTAAGAGAAAAGTATGCATGATTTGTGGGAATAGAGTTTAAGCATGTATAGCAAAAGAAGAAAACATCCCTTTGAATATTAAAGATTGCAAATAAACATAGTTTACTCTGTTATATATAATTCATATTAGCAATGAGTACTTCAAAATTAATGTCAGCTAATATTAAGATTAGTGGATGATGTCTCTTAAGTTTTACTGCAGGCTATTCTCACAGAGACCAGTTAGTGCCATTATGGCTAATTTTCTAAGGATTATTTTTTTAGTCTTTCCTGATGAAATATTAAGCTCTTTTTAAAGAGAGATTTATCTGACAAAGGGAAAAGCAAATCCTTGTTCCACCTGTTACATAGACTTTTCTTTAAGATAGGCTGAGTCATTAAATAAAAATTGGAAAGATCATGGAGGAGTGGGTAACACTTGAGGATCTTTGAGATTTTTTTTTCTTCTTCTTGAACTTGACTTCTTAGTTTGCATCATATTCTAAGTACAGGGTTTTAATATCATCTCAAAAATATATTGCTTCAAATATTGAGAGGACTCTTGATCTTCTACTTACAAACTCTTAGAAGGCAGG
>NW_006922358.1:822472-823902 GCF_000298275.1 Orycteropus afer afer
TTTTTTTTTTTTTTTTTTAATTAAAGATTAGAAGTTTTAAAGAAAAAGTGACCAGAATCTTATGCTATGATTATTCTTTTCTCTTCTCCCTGAAGGATGTCAGTGTCCCTTTAGGAAGAACACAGGAGTGTATTCTTCAGTTTAACTTCTCTTTGCTTTTGATAACAGCATTTGTTCTTTATTTATAAGTGAAGGCACACTTCAATTATTTTCTCTGAAATGATGTTCTGTGAGATTTCTATTCATTTGAAGTGTTTCTTGACTTTTCTTCTCTCCTCCTCACAATCCAGTAGGTAGCTACTTCCTTCCCACCTTCTACTATCGCTGAGAAATGTTTGTCTTCTGTATCAAGGTCCACTTTCACCTCTGCCCTGGCATGATTCCTTCTAGTTTCCTCCCAGCCATTCCTCCCTCAGCTGATTTTTTTTTTTTCCCCTGTAGTTTGGGTGAAAGTTTGCAGAGCAAATTAGTTTTCCATTCAACAACTTATTCCTTCTCGCATCTTTAATCTTTCTCTAATGACTGAAATCAGCATTCCCATATGTTCTTCCTCTCTATCTTAAAACATTTTTCTAATGAATTTTTAGAAGCTCTGGTGGCACAGTGCCTAAGGCATTTGGCTGCTAACCAGAAGGCTGGTAGTTCCAATCCACCAACCACTCCTCAGAAGGAAGATTGGGCAATCTACTTCCGTAGTGATAAAACTAACTCACTGCCATCCAGTTAGATCCAACTCATAACGACCCCTCCTTGGGTTTCTAAGGCGATATCACTATGGAAGTAGATTGCCCAATCTTTCTTCCAAGGAGCAAGTGGTGGGTTTGAATCGCCAGCCTTCTGGTTAGCAGTCAAATGTCTTAGGTACTATGCCACCAGAGCTCCCTCCATAGTGATACTGCCTCAGAAACTCAAGGAGGGGTTGCTTTGAGTCAGATCTGACTCGATGGTGGTGAGTTACAGAATGTGTTTTTAGTCCTAATACTCTTCTACCTTTTCCTTTCCTCTTGGCCTTTTCTTTTGTTCTCTTATCTTCTCTCTTCTCTCCCACTCTCATATCCTTTTATCTCTTTTCCTCACATTATTACCACACACACATCTTGAACACATTCTGAACAATCTGACCTATGAAAAGACCATGACATTAAGGGTAGAGACACTGGGACTCCTGTTCTAGTTCTGTCTTCTAGTGTGTAAACTTTGACCAGAACTGAACCATCTTGTCATCAGATACTACTTTCTGGTGAATGTTACACAAAATAATACTTGGTTGAAGTACAATGCACAGCACATAGCAGATAGCAAACTTTCAATAAGTAATATCTGCCTTATGTTTTCAGTAAAGCTCATTCATTTCCAAATCTCTCCAAGGTGGGTCTGAAGACAAAATGGAAAACTATTAAGGAGTGGCTAGACATCAACTAATAACTATT
>NW_006922358.1:824032-825226 GCF_000298275.1 Orycteropus afer afer
AGTTAACTCCTTCAGTGATTGCTGCCCCATACTTCTAAAGGTGGAGTTGATTTCTTCTCCTCTCGTATCTAGCCTGGCTTTCTGGTTTGCTTTGACCAATAAAATGTAGTAAAAGAGACAGGTTCAAGCCTTGACTTTAAAAGAATTGGGAGCTTCTGCTCCTTCCTTCTTGGAGCTAGATGCCATGTGAGATGTCTGAATATTCATCCTGTTAGTAGCCAAGCCCCAGTGGTTCCAGCCATCTTAATTGAGGTGCCAGACATAGGAATAAAGAAGTACCTCAAACAATCCAGCTGCGGAAGCCATAACATGGAACAGAGGAGCCTCCTGAGCAAGCTGGGACTGATTGCCCAATTATGAAAAATAATATATTCTTGCTGATTCTATCCAAGAAGTTCTAGGGTGGATATTAGAAAAGCAATAGATAAAAGAAACCACTATGAGTATAATTTAGCAAGACACTTCAACTCTCTGATACAATTCTAATTTGTAAAATGAAGCAATTGAACTAGCTCATTACAAAGCTCCCATATCAAAATTCTGACTGTCAGTAATTTTTGCATATATGAGTATTCTTACCAATTAAAGTGAAAACATAGCCTTCAAAGTCTTAGGGAGATCTTTATCTCCCTTGTGACTTTTTGCTTCTTCACCTGTTAGTTCATCTGTAAATAATGATGATAACAGCACCTAAAATATATTAGCTGAATTAAGCTAACTGAGATAAGCGAGGCAAAGCACAGTTCTGGAGGATGGTTCATGCACAGGTTAGCTCTTATTACTAATGGAAGAAATGTTAGCTCCCACAGTCTGACCCTTAGTTATCCATGCTGATTCTCACTGACAGAGGAAAAGAAAGTGTCTTTTATGAGTTCCAAAGATAATTTTCGTAGACATTTTTGAACACAGTTAAAACCTCTGTGTTTCCACTTTAAAAACCTGATAATTAATAATCTTCACACTTCTTTAGAAATGTTTAACAGAAAGTAATGGACTGAAGCATCACATTCTGATTCCTTCTTCAATTGCCTTTACTAGAAAACCAGAGCAGAGTATCACAAGTAATTAAAATTAAACACTGCCTGAAAACATGTTAATAAAGACTACTATATGAGATTATAAGTATTGTTAAGTGAAAGTTTTAGAAATATAGAGGAAAAAGAGGACAGAACAGAATTTGAAAAAAAAAAAAAA
>NW_006922358.1:827091-828059 GCF_000298275.1 Orycteropus afer afer
AGTAAGTTTGGTTTGGAAGGGAAGAACTTTATTGAAAACAAGGACCTTTTTGAAGCTGGCAACTAATATAGCTTCAAAATCACCTTCTTAGAACTATTAGCTTCTCAGTCATCTATGGAGTACCTTTGAAGTTTACTTACATTGGCATTGTTTCCATCTTCCTCTTAATGGAAAGTAGACTCAGAAAACTTCAGAAACCTATAAAGGTCAGAAAGGAAACTAACTTACCATCATGGATAGATTTATGTCTCCCCAAATATATGTCAACTTGGCCACAATTCCCAGTATTATGTGATAACCTGTCATTTTATGATGTGTCTTAAACCTTAATATCTGCCGGTGATTAATGAGGTAGGATAAAGAGAATTAGTTTATGTTTGTTTTGTTAATGAAGCAGAATTAGAGTGAGATATATGGTGTAGTGCCTAAGGTATTTGACTACTAACCAGAAGGCTGACGGTTCAAACCCAACAACTATTCCTCGGAAGGAAGATTGAGCAATCGACTTCAGTAGAGATATCACCTTAGAAACCCAAGGAGGGGTTGCTGAGTTTAATCAACGTGACAGCACTATTACTCAGATCACAGCCCTGATTCTACATAAGGGGTGTTTTCTGGGGTGCAGCCTGTATCATCTTTTATCTTACAAGAGATAAAAGGAGAGAAAAGCAAGCACAAAGAGAGGGAACTCAGTGCTATCAAAAAAGAAGAGCTAGGAGAGAAGTGTATGCTTTAGACTCAGAGTTGACACATGAAGATTTCCAAGGGGCACCAGACCCATACATGTTAAAGGAGACAAAGCATTTCCCCAAGAGCGGAAAGAGAAAAGAATCCTTCCTTTAGGACTGGCATCCTGAATTTGTAAATTTAGGGAGCTGGACTATATGAAGAAAAATGTGGTATCAGGATTGGAGGAAGAATCATTAACAACCTGAGATATGCAGACAATACAACTTTGCTTGCTGAAA
>NW_006922358.1:829144-833224 GCF_000298275.1 Orycteropus afer afer
TACTTCTGTAGTGATACTGCCTTGGAAACCCAAGGAGGGGTTGCTATGAGGCGGCCTGACTCGACGGCCCATAACAGCAACAACAAACTGAGAGCATAAATTTATATTTGTTGAAGCCACTCATTTGTGGTATTTTTTGTTACAGCAATACTAGATAACTAAGACGTTTACTAATCTTAGTGTTTGGTTCTTTATCCACTTAATTAGAGAGATATACCTAGTCGCAAATCTAGTGTATTGTGTCCCTGGCCTAAATGATCTCAGCTCCGTATGTACTACTCTTATGTAATTCTGTCACTAAGTGACAAAAAATAAGTAAAATAAAACTAATGGTACTTTCTGTACCTTAATTTCTCCATAGATAATACATACCTAAAAAATTGTCTCTCTCTCTGTTTCTAATAAATATTTAATAAGTATAAATCACGAAATCTTAAATATAAATCTGAGAAGATAAATGATCTAATGAGTTATTCCAAGGCAAAGTGTTATACAAATACGATGTATTTGTATTTTTAAATAACAATAATCCATGAATCCCTGAGAGGATGAGGCCTCTAACCACTGCTGCTAACTTTAGTGTTTCTGTCCATGTGTGTTGGGTTATCACACTTATCTATGACACAAACAATTAAAACAGTGACACGTTTAGAAGGTAAAAGAATGATAATCAGAAAAAGCAATGCCAGGGTCTGTTCCAGGAAATCAGCTTCTGAGATATTATTATTGTGTTGTGTTGAGCTCCTTGTCTTACATTTTCTGCTTTCTAGTGTTTTACACAGCAGCTCTGGGGGCATAGTGGTTAAAGCATTTTGCTGTAACCAAAAGGTTCATGGTTTGAACTCCCCAGCTTCTCTGCAGGAAAAAGATTTGATAATCTACTTTCATAAAAATTTACACACTTGGAAACCCAGTCAGATAATTCAACTCTCTCCTAAAGGGTCCCTATGAGTTTGAATCAACTTGATGTCAATGTGTTTGTTTGGTACTACTTTGCAATGATTATTCCTCATACCAATCTCCATCAAATAATCTGTATTCTCAAATATGACATTTATCTAAGCCTAGATTCAAGGGAATCTAGTTTTTTAAGTATTTTATATTTTCTAATTAATATTTGAGCATGTGTAATTTTCAGTTAGCCAATATATTCAATTATCTAAAAAAAAAAAACCAAGTCATTATATATATACATTTATTTTCTTATAAATAGCACACCCATTAGAGAGAGAGAGAGAGAGAGAGAGAAGTGTTTACTGGTGTTTAGTTAAGCATTTGATTAGACTCAAATTGTGTTATGACTAGAAGAAACCCAACTGATCATCTAGGAAAAGGTTGACAAACTTTTTTCCTTAAAAACCAGATAGTAAGTAGTCAGGCTTTGCAGACCACATAGTCTCTGCCACAGCTACTCAACTCTGCCATTGTGTACAGCACAAAAACAAATAAACATGACAGATTTCAATAAAACTTCAGTTATAAAAACAGGCAATGTGTCAAATTTGACCCTAGGATTGTAGTTTGCCAGTTTCTGATTTAGTGCAACTTATCTATGTCCACTACAGGTGAGGAAATGAAGTTGTAGAAAATTTAAATACTATTATTAAGTACTATTATTTTAATTTTCTGAGGAAGAAACACTTCTGTGGGCTTACAAATTATATTATGCTTAGTTCATATCTCCCACTAGGATGTCTAGATTGATCTTTCCAAAATATAGACCAATATTTGCCTTCCCTTTGTTTAAATTGCTATTTCTATGACAGATCCCCACTGAGGGATCTGTGAAAGAGCAACTTCCTCAGAAGGTTTCCAAGGCTGTGAAGTTTAGGGCAACAGACTGCCACCTTGTTCTCCTGAGGTGCAGCTAGTGGGTTGGAATAGCAAACATTTTGTTAACAGGTTAGCACTTGACTGCTGTACCAATAGGTCTCCTCTGGTATAAAATAAGTGTTCCTTAAAGCCTGTTGATTTTAATTAATGAAATTAATGAATCCATTGGATCACAGGACATCTTCAAGTTATCTTCTGCTTGCATGTTCTTGCTCTCCAGTTATCAAAGGTGATATATTTTCCTTCCTCAGAGCTCTTCCTCTGCTGTAATATTTTCTCCTCTACTTTTTGCCTCTGACTAATCAATCTAAATGTTTTCCCCTTTTTATGTTTCATAGTGTTCGATACTTTTCCTTTATGGCCCTTAATACTCTTTAGGATTAAGTAATTCTTTCTTTCTTTCTTTTTTTTTTTCTTCTCAATGTCCATGTACCTGAACATACAACAGGCTTCATGCTAACAGGAATTGGGAGTTTTGGTGGTGGTGTTTTCTTTAATTCATGCACAGTTGGTAAAAACCAACTGACTGTCATTGAATCAACTGCAACTCATGATGCTCCCATGTGTATCAGGGTAGAACTGTGCTCCATAGGATTTGCAGTGATGGCTTTCTCAGGAGTAAACAGTTAGATCTTTCTTTCAAGGAGCCTCTTGGTGAACTTGAATTTCGGATCCTGAATAAATAGCTGTGCAGTAAATGGATAAATTAAGAGTGTATATCTGAAGAGAATCTCTGGGTGAATTTACCAAGGGACCTACACAGCAAGCCCTACTGAAGTTTCTCAGGGCTGACCAAGTGCACATGAAAAGGAAAGGTCCAGGATCAGAAACTTCCCTCCAGGTGACCTTTATCAGTACCTCACTACATAAGTCTGCCTCAGTAGTAACCCATCTCACTATTAAAATCTGGCTAATCAGAGTGTGCATCCATACTGCTAGCTGTGCAAATATTCCACCAACTAATTTTATGTAGATGTGTTGTTATTTTATTACTCAGGTGGGTTTTCCCTAGCTGATCACAATTGGCTCTGCTTTATTTTATTTTATTTTTATTTTTTGACTTCTGAAAGGAATCAGAATCTCCAAATGTGCAGATTTTTTTGTGACTTAGCACAACAGAGTTGTAACTTGTGTTCCTAAAAAGCATCAGGCTGACTAGCAAGTAGGAAGACATTTTGATACCTGTACCACTGAACTCACAGGAAATGCTAATATATTTTTAACATGATGTGCAGAATTACCATCACCAGAAGGTAGTGCTCCCTGAGGCAGCATTGCTCTACTCCACTGGAAATACTGATTAGTTATCACTGTAACTTCTCACCAGCAGTGTCCCTCAGGAAATGTCTGAGTCATGGCTGACAAGAATATTCTGCGATGCTCATGACCCCCACTGCTTTTACCATGACAGGTAATGTTTCTTTTTCCAAAATTGGCCTCCAAATATCCAATATGTGGACTATACTTCCTTTTTATTTTAAGAGCACAATGTCTGAACTATTTCCACTGTAGTTATTAAATTAACTAAATATATTTACTAGCCAGGAACTTCCTAAATTACCAGTTTAATGTGGAGAACAACTACACACCATAAGATGGAAACTCAAAGAAAGACACCCAGTAGATTGGGAGATAAACTTGTGGCAAAAGCATTCAAATAATAACGTCGTAGATGCGTTTGAAGGCACTAAGTTCATAAACCTAAGTATCTACTTTATTCCTCACTTAAGCACAGCCATCATATTGAAATTCAAAAATGGTCACACGCTAATTGAGTGTCTCTTCCCAGAAGAGTAAGAATTTCCTATTAACTTTTTATCTCTAAATGAAGGAATCAATTAACTGCACAGTACAACTTTTTTAAAAATAATTTTGTAAATTTATTATCCAATTTAGCAGAGCTGAATTCTTCAAAAAGGAAAGGTTCATTGTTTAGTGTATGGCAGCACCCATAACATAATTAGGGCCTCTGAAAGATACCTTAGTAAGCTCAACCACATCTGATCCCTTGCTGTAAGGTAGAAAAACAGAGGCCCAGAACAGTTAACTGGCTTGCCCAAGGTCACCTTACTAGTTAGTGCCAGAACTGGGACTTGAGCCTTGGCCTCAGTCCCACTGAAATACATTAAAAGAGGATGTATAATGACTTGTAGGTTAATGAATAGAAGAGCATTCATCAGGTTAGTGTAGCAAAGCCTTGGATATTGAGAAAACACAAAATGACTTAGAGCTAATTAAATACAGGGA
>NW_006922358.1:834434-842608 GCF_000298275.1 Orycteropus afer afer
AAAGGATTCCATGCAAATGTTTCCCAATTATATTACTCTAGGGGTGAAAATCCTGTGCCCTTCCTGTTGAATCTTAAACTTCCCCTTAACCCACCACACACAACATGAGGGGTCATTTCAACTAAAACATTTTTCACCAGAAAACAAAACCAAAATAAAAGAACCCTAAATGTACTATATGTTCAGTTTAACAAAGAATAAATAAAGCAAAAAACAGGGTTAGAAACAAAGAATTCTTTTTGAAAAGAATTGACAAGTTGGATTTCAATCATTATGTTTACTGATAAACTTCTTAAAATAGTGGGTTGTTTGGAGGTTTTACACAGCTCTTTGGCAATGGTAATACCGAAGTAGATTCACATGCAGTAATTAAAGGTTTTTATCAGGAGCAGTATAGGCTGACACTGATTAGTAATAATAAGAAATTAATAAAATTCCATCATTTCATTTATTAGTTTGTTATACATCAAAAGCTGATATTTCTTGAATGCTGGCTATGTGACAGTCATGGTGGTGCTAAAATGTTTCATAAATCAGGCTGTGGCAGAAAAAAAGATCACAAGACAATTTAATGAAGGAGCTCTTTATAGAATGAGGGCAGAGTAAAGGGAACCATCAAGGATTGGTGAGGTACCCAGAAAGTGCTAAAAATGGAAAGCTATTATCCCTCTAGGCTTGAAGGGCAAGCGAAGGAATGGTATTAGCCAGATCCAGATGAGGATTGTAGAAGAGATCTTCTCTCTGCTCAACCTCTTCTGTGTCCTGTCAAACCAAATAAAAGCCTGAGAATTAGGCAACTTATGGGGAACCATATGTAGAGGTCAGTCCTCAGATCACATTAAAAAAGTGGGAAGAGTGGGGGGCCATGGCAATGGAGAACATTTGGAAGATTTTATATGCATTATGTAATTTAATTATCCCCTAAATCTCATGCTATATTTCACAAATTTGTAAGCAGAATCTCAGAGGAGTTAAAGCACTTCTCAATCCCCCCAAAACCCCCCAAAATAAATGACCGTGAGTAGCAAATCTTTCAGACAGGATATGTGGCTATGGTTTTCTCCATTCCTCTCTTTGCTGGAATCTTTAGCCCTCAGAAAAATCTCCCCCAAGTCTCCTCCTCTCCAATAAGGTCTGATTATTTTTTAGCAAGATTAAAATGATATTATCCTGGGTTAACCACCTCCCTTCTTAGGAAGTCAGGGGAGTATGATGCCGTAGGATGTATGCCAGCAGGGTTAAAAATATACAATTAGTCACTTAGGCTGGGAGTATAAAATAGCTAGGAGAAAATTTTTCTTAGACTTTTCAGTCATGGTGCATACAAGGCATATATACTATAAACATAGTGTCCATTTATAGTATAAGGAGAGGACAAGTATAGGGGGTCCCCTTTAAGCTCTTAGCTCATGTCATAATGTGGGATGTGCAAGGAAGAGTTGTCATCTCTGCCCAGGCAACTTTTGAGGAGGGAGTGCTCACGATGGAATTAATACTGTTCTATGCTGTCTGATTGTATTGAGCAGTACAAGCTACTTTCCATTTGCTAATGCACGGAGGCTGTGATCTGAGGTCATGATTTTTATGGAGAAATCCATATTTGTTATTCTTCCCTTTTTCTAATGGTCTCCTCGCTTTCTAGGAAGCAGATACAAACTGTGAGCACCACACGGTGTCATCTTCACAGTTGTGATGTGGTCGCTCAATCAGTGTTGAACAACAACAGCAAGGAAGAAAAAAAAATCTCTTCTGGGTCTAATGGGGGGAAAGAAGACTGATATACAGTTTTATTCCCAAAGGAAGATTTTTTAAAAAATTAAAGAAAGGAAAAGGCATTTACCTGAAGCTGTTCAGGACACTGAAGGTAACTTTGACTTCAAAGAGAACTCAATGGGATGCGTTTGTGTTTGCTTCAGAGAATGCAAGGACTTGATGTGAATAGCGATCAGATGAGATGGACATGAGAACATCTAGACTAGAAATTAAGCAATGAGGGGAACAGTTAGTTAAATAAGATAACCAACTCCTGTAGAGAGCTACATAAGTAAATAAACATTTTAACATATTTTATTTGACCTGATCCAAAAGTATACTTGAGGTTGATATCATAATAATTTTTGTTGTGGTTGTTATAACTGAGATTTTTTTTTCTCATTTTACAGATAGAGAAACAATCTCGAAGATGATCAGCAGGGTAATAGAGATGAGATTTGAATGCTGAGCTGAGAATTCCATATTATGAATATGATTCTATATTATAAGGCCTATATGAATAGGCTGTAATACGGAGTAGCACCAAACTAACACATGTCCATAAGTGTTGAAGTGCATTGACTCCACAGCCCTGAGTTTGGTTTGGTTTGGTTTGACCCATTTCTCTAATCAAATCTTATTACTAATCACATACTGTCAATGATTTTCTTTCTTTCTGTCTATTTTTTCTTTCTGCACTAGAGTCCCTGTGCCCCAGCTAAGAAAGTTAATAAACTTGAGTGTTGCCTATTGCTCTGATAATTTTCATAAGCACTTTAGTTTAGCCAATGTATTATCTTCCAAATAAGTCTTATTAACTAGTTCTCTGTATAATCATTTCCAGCACTTGCAAATGTTCCTTCTGGAGATAAATTGCCAAGATTTTATGTTCAGTTAGCAGTAGGTCAGTATTTAACAACTTGGATGTATAGATTTCCTAGTGTATTATTGGAATGTTTTCTGTGGATGGAGTCCCCAAGCATTTGAATTTGGATTTCTCCAAAGACAGGTCTATATGAGGAGAGGAGCCTATCACATCATTGCACTTCTGTATCTTCACAGACAATTTGGTTTATTACAGTCTTGGAAACTCCTGGGAGTGTCTCTTGTTCTGGATAAGTCTGAATGTTCCTGGTAAAATCATTATCATTGTGATCCTTGCATTCTATATGCCTTGTCTTCTCATTCCACATACCTACATGCTGTGCATAACAGCATTTGAGAAAGATATCTACAATGAACCCCTGCCACCCACCTAAAACGTCAAGGATAGGTTATTAATCTTCCTACTCCCACCAAACTATAAGAGTCATGTACAAAATAGGTGCTCATAGGCAATTTGATAATTCAGTACATTGACTTTGACGAGCACTAAATTAGTTATTTCCTTAATATTTCAATGCACATGTTCTTCAGGTAAAATGCAGTGCTTTGCTTCAGGTAAATTTCCTCAAATGAAGGGAAGATAAGGTTTCTGGTCTGAATTATTTAAGTAGTGTCTTAATTAAAATCATTTGGTTGCAACTGATAGAAATTTTCAAATTTAATTAAGCCAATAAAGGTGATTTTGTGGAATCAAGGGCAAGGGGTGCAAAGAGGTCTTCACTTCTCTCAATGTAAACTTTATTATTTTCTCTTTACAGAAATCTGTTTTTCTGTGTCAATGCCATTATATCACACCATGCCTGATATTGTATGTACCCTATTTGTGTTATCAGCATAGACTAAGGTTAACTTGTTCTGATCCCAGATTCCTAGGAAGAAAAGGAGCTCTGGTGACACAATAGTTAAGCACTCAAGTGCTGCTAATAGAAAGGTTGGCAGTTCAAACCCACATACTGCTCTCTAAGAGGAAAGACCTAGTGATTTTTATAGCCTCGGAAACCTTATGTACTACTTTTTCATATAGGGTAGGGATGAGTTAAAATAGACTGAAGGGCATGCAGCAGACACAGCAGAAATAATCTGATTAGTCCAACCTGGGTTATAAATCCCTCCCTGATTCAATCAAGTGAAAGGAATTTGGATCCTATAGTGAATTCATGATTGCTAACAGTAGCTGGGTGCTCTGGTATCATAGTGGCTAAGGCACTTGACTGCTAACCAGCCACTCCTCGGAAGGAAGATGGGGCAATCTACTTCTGTAGTGATACTGCCTCGGAAACCCAAGGAAGGGTCACTATGAGTCAGGTCCGACTCGATGGCACATAACAATAACAACAACAGTAGCTGGAGAGGGCAGTTGTGGTTCATTGGTATAACTCCTTACATGCCAAAGAATGGATTTCTATTCTCAACCAATGCATTTCAAGATCCACTAGACTATCATTGGAGGCTTGTGTGTTGCTATGATCCTGGACAAGTTTTCAGTGGAGCTTCCAGACTAAGACAGACTAGGAAAAAAAGCCTGATGATCAGCCAATGAAAATCAGCCAATGAAAACCCTATGGATGTCACCCAGAATACATTGTTACTTCCTGTGGATGGAACACGACCAGGCAGCTTTTCTTTTTCTTGTGCATGGTGTTTCCATGAGTTGCTTGATGGCTGCTCACAACATCAGCTTGGCATAGGTTGCAGTTCTCCAAGAAATAAGGATATACCTGACCAGCCCCAAAATGTTTTTGTACTATATAGGGTATTCACTTTGATCAGATTGAGGAAATCTTTCCCTCCCCTCTCTCACTATAAACAATCTCATATTTAACTCTAATCCTAGGCTGTTAAACTCATTCATTCTGTTAGCCAGAATGGTGACATGCTATGAACAGCAGCTTAAATTCTCCTGGAGATATTTATCTCAGGAACACTGCAGGAGGGAAAGGGCAAGTCCTAGCTACTTTATTTGTAAGTATGTACACACAAGGAGCCTGAACTGTATTATTATTTGGATACCAGCACTTCGGAACTGACCCTGAATGAGAGACAACTACATCATTTCAATGGTATATTCCAGCACAGTAGCATTTTTTTGAGGTGAAAGTTTGAGGAGATTGTTCTTTTTCTACACAAAGATGGCAGGGAAAAGGATGAGAAATTCCTACATTTGCACTGCAAGATATCTTTGGTGGAATCTCTTCTCTATTTCTTAGCTAAAGACATTTTAACTTTTACTCTATGGCAGGATCATCACAGTTAAGATTTCATGCTAAGCCCTCGACCTTTTTTTTTTTTTTTTTTCCCTAGGAAGTATAGAAGACAACAAAATAGAGGTCAGGTAAGCCAGAAATTCCATTTGGAAAACAGTTAGAAAAATCTACCTCTTAATGTTCATGCTGTGTAGTTTCTTCTTCTTCTTCTTCTTTTTTTTTTATTTTTCTTCCTCAAAATAGAATCTAAATAATGAAGCCATCATGTCTAGCTAATAATTGTGCCTTTAGGGGGACTTCAACATAAAGTTACTGTGGGGAAAATATCATATGACAAGCTTCCCTTGGTTTACAAGGACTTGAGGTTAAGTAATTTTTTATTTTGTTATGGTTTTAAATTATTTACTTCAGAAGTTGTCAAATCAGCTCGGCATGGTTCTTGTTACAAGTAAATAGGCTCCTTCTGCCAAGGCACTAGCAATCATCTTTCCCAGGGATGAGGTGCTGATATCCCAAGGCCTGCCTTTCTCCCTACTGAATTTATCTATTTCTGTATCTGTATACTTAGGCAGACGATGTAATAAATCTATCTACTGTCATCACCAGTGTATCCATCTAAACCTATCTATATCCAAAGGCATGCAGTTCTCATAATGGGAGAGAGGCACATTAGTCTGGTTTGATGCAGCAGACACAGATTTTATCTTACAAGTTATCTGCAGATAAGGGGCTTGATTGTTGTCAGACACCACAGGCAGTCATTACAGCATGTCAGCAACGAGGCTGACAACTCAACTGGGTAAACTTCTTGACAGGTTGTTCAAGAGAACTCAGAACGGCAAAAGTGACAGAAAGGAGAGGGGGGTCCCAGTTATCTAGTAGTTGTAAAATAAACTCTCAGTAGGCCACAAGCTCTTTGAGGTAAGTGACTGAGTATTTAATATTATACTCATGATTAAAAATACTATATATATATATATATATGTATATTATGTGATAAATAAATGTTTGTGTAAAAATGTATGGCTAGATGGGTGGATGGCTAATGGATGGATGGGTAGACTATTAGATGGAAGGTGGATGGATAGATGGATGTATAAGCTAGATCACTTCTTTTCAGAGGTTTCTTGAATAATAAATGTTGCTTCATTATTAGGAATGTACTTCTTTACGTAACTTCCAGTCTGACTCTGAGCTATCTCTCTAACTGCTTTTTTTAAAAAAAATTGTGATTTGGGTGAAAGTTTATGGAGCAAATTTGATTTCCATTCAACATGTCATACACATTTTGTTTCATGATATTGGTTGCAACCCTCACAATGTAACAGCTCTCTTCTCACTTCATTCCTGTGGTTACCTTTTGCCTGTGTCCTTTTCTATGCATTTTTGCCTTCTGAGCTATCTGTGCAAATTCTGCCCTTCTGATCTTCCATGGTTGATTGTTCTAAGGAGTGTACCTACATGGTACACCTTATACTCCCATCTATTGTTTGGCTCTGATACTGTAGTGCCTAAGACATTTGACTGCTAATAAGAATGCTGGTGGTTCAAACCCACTAGCCACTCCTTGGAAGAAGGACTGGGCAATCTACTTCTGTAGAGATATTGACTCAGAAACCCAAGGAAGGGTCACTATCAGTGGGAACTGACTCAACAACAGTGAGTGATTATTTGGCTAGAAGTCACGAGAGTGAATTCAATTGTAGGCCTGAAGAATAATGAGATGTTATAGTCTGGGGGGTTTCACCAGCCTCCATCAGACCAGTAAGCCTAGTCTTTTTTTTTTTTTTTTAAAATCATTTTGAGTTTTTGCTCCATACTTTTACTCACACTATATCTAGAGTCCCCCATTCTGATCCCTTTCCAAGTGGTTGACAGTGGTTGTTGAGCACCATATAGTCCTGGTTTCAGGGTCATATAGGCTGAGGTTCACATAGTCCACTAGTCCTTTGGACCAATTGTTTGCATGCACGTTTGATTTTCATCCCTCTTCTTTGTTCCAGACAAGAAGAGAACAATTGATACACCTTCTCTAATTGCTTCTTGTAATCTTCCCTCTACCCATAGAGTTGAGGTCAATTTGTTCTTCCTGTCATTCATGCCAGGCTTATTTCAGGAACTTTGCCCTGCCTGATAGACTTTTTCATGATCTCTATATATCTAGTTCTTTCTTGACATTCACTTGTTATTGTAATATTATATCATTAGACATGAGTCTTGTAACCAATTAGTTGGAAGTAGTCATTCAATCATTCTTCATTGTGGTTATATTTTAATTTTCTCCTCAGCATTATTACTCTTATGTTTATTTACTTGATGGTTTGCTTTTGTGGATATTTCTTTTTACATTTGTGCCTTTCTTCTTTACCTTTCTCCCCCCATTAAAATATAAACCTCTTGAATATTTTCCTAGTTTATTTAGTACTGCCTAAATATTGACTAAATGAATGAATACAATTTAAATCTTCTATTAAAAGAAAAGTGGTTGTGTTGAACTTAGAGCTACATCAAAGGATAAAAAAAGGAAATGTGTTGTTACTTCTCGAGATCTTTTTGTAATGAGATGAGTATATATACACATCTACACACACACAGACATGCATGCATATATCCTTGTGTTTCTGGAAACTATAAGTTTTGATTAATAATGACATATAATTGGGCAAAACAGACCACTTTTAGTACCTAGATCTTTACTTTATGACAGAGAATCATACATTCCCGCCCCCTGCAATAAAAAGGCCTTGAGTTCATTTGGTGCAGTGGTTTACACTGAGAGAGCTTTGATTATCTAGGCAGCATTTTGGAATTCATGGGATGTGCTTAACTATTATAGAAATTGAGAGTACTAATGGCATTTGGTGGCCAGGAGCTTGGATATTATACATCACAGCAAATGGTAAACTCCTACACAATGAAGAAAGCTGTCATCTCACATGGCTTTGAAATATTTGTGTTTAATTAACTAAACCTTGAATCTTACTCTGCTGTACTTGCAAACACAAAGTATTTTGGACCCAAAAACTCCAAACTAAACTCACAGCCATCTAGGTGAATCCGACTCATAGCGACCCCTCCTTGGGTTTCTGAGGCAATATCACTACAGACGTAGATTGTCCAATCTTCCTTCCAAGGAGTGGCTGGTGGAGTGAACCGCCAGCCTTCTGGTTAGCAGTCAAATGCCTTAGGCACCATGCCACCAGAGCTCCTGTTTTGGACCCAGAATTGGCAAATTGGCTGCAGTCCCAGGTACCAAATTTTGGAAAAGGTGGTCTATTACACTTTACTTTTCTTTTCCTGAAAATTTATTAAAATTCATCTGTGAAATCTATC
>NW_006922358.1:843803-850297 GCF_000298275.1 Orycteropus afer afer
GGCTTGAACCTCTGGAAGTTCTCTGTCAATATACTGCTGCAAACTCTAGATATAAAGTCTATCTTTAATAATCTCAAATGGGGCCTATAAAAGATGATCATAATGTAGAATCCTATCATGGGCAGTTATCTTCTCCAGCCACTACCTTTCTAAATTTATGAAAGTGTTTCAAACAAACAAACAAACAAAAATAGACCCAGATTCAGGTAAGGGAAGATTTTATTTTCAAAGGTTATTGCAAGAGGAGAAAGAAGACTATTCCAATGGTGAAGAATTATTACAATGGAGAGAATGTTTTGACAACAAGAACTTTAAGAATCTCAAGGCAGAACAAGCTCTTCTTGAATAGGGAAGAGTAAACAAGACTCCAAACAAACAAATAAACCAAAAAGCAATCTCACTCTCCCATCAAGTGGATTCTGGCTCATAGTGACCCCCATTGGGTTTCCAAGACTGTAAATCTTTACAGAAGCAGATAGCTACCCTATCTTCCTTCCACGCAATAGCTGGTGGGTTTGAACAGCTGATCTTTTGGTTAGTAGCCAAATTCCTTAACCACTACTTCACCAGAACTCTATGTGGAGTGATGGAGAAGCAGATGAATGACTGAACATTTGATCATGGAGAACTTTTCCCTAAAGTTAGTTGATTTTCGAGAGGAACTATTAAAGAGAGTTATGTCCCATGCTAGCTCAAATTCAAGGATGAATCAGGTCCAGAAACCTGTGGAGAAGGGAGAAGCCTAGGAAAATCTTGGTAAAGCAAATTAGCACGTATTTTGCTCAGACTGGTCAGCACCAGTTGCTGTGAAGGTAATTCTGAGTCATTGCAACCCTATGTGTGTCAGAGGAGAACTATGCTCCACATGGTTTTCAACGGCTCATTTTTCACAAGTAGATCACCAAGCCTCTCTTCCAGGGCTGCTCTGGGTGGACCTGAACTTCCAACCTTTTGATTAGCTGCTGTGTGTGATAGCCATTTGCACATCCAGGGACTTCCACACTGGTCACTAAGCACTGAATAAACCAAAAGATAATTTCCTTTTCTTTCTTCAAAGTTTCACAAACAAGTTTTTTTTTGTGTTGTTGTTGTTGTTGTTTGCCACTTTGACCATGCAACTTGTACTATATGAAAAACCAGTACAACCATTTGTATGAGTCTATACTTGTGGCAGGAGCTCTGGTGGCATAGTGCTTAAGGCATTTGACTGCTAGCCAGAAGGCTGGCACTTCAAATTCACCAGCCACTCCTTGGAAGGAAAGCTGGGAAATCTACTTCCATAGTGATACCACCCTCGGAAACTCAAGGAGGGGTTGCTATGAGTAGGATCTGACTCTGCAACAGTGAGTTTTTCCTTTTTTTTTGGTACTTGTGGCTACCAAATTCATGATGATTCTGCTGAAATAGGCACAAACAGGTGACATATATATTGTTTTATTGACATAGTACCACATGCTTTTTATTTGTTTAAAAATTTTTTATTGTGCTTTGGGTACAAATTTACAAAGCAGATTTGTTTTATATTCAATAGTTCATGTACATTTGATTTCATGGCCCCTATTATCATCCCCAAGAATCTGATAGCATAGGGCCTAAGGCATTTGACGGGTAACCAGCAGGCTGGCGGTTCAAACCCACCAGCCATTCCTTGGAAGGAAGGTTGAGCAATCTACTTTCGTAGTGATACTGCCTCAGAAACCCAAGGAGGGGTCGCTATGAGTCAGGATTGACTCCAGGGCAGTGAGTTTGGTTTAATTACCATCCCCAACCATAAAAAATTTTCCTCCCTTCTCTTTCCTGTGACTAACCTCTCCTTGTGCCCTTTTTATCTGTGTTTATGTCTGTCCATCTTTCCCTCTGTGTGAATGCTGCCCCTCTGATGTCTCATGGCTAGTTGATCTAAGGGGTACAACTCTCTAAAGTTGGTGGGTATGTCACCCTGGGCTAGGTGTTCTACATGTAGGTCTTTCTACTGTTGGGTTGAGAGCTAATCCATGGAAGTGAGGCCTGAAGGGAGACCGGGGACCATAGTCTCTGGGTTTCTACCAGGTGACATATTTTATCTTCTCACATAGTCAAAGTAAAACCAAACCAAAATCAAATTTATTGCTGTTGCTTCGATTCCGACTCATAGCAATCCCAATGGGTTTCCAAAGCTATAAATTTTTATGTAAGCAGACTGCCTCATCATTCTTCTGCAGACTGGCTGGTGGGTTTGAACCACTGGCCTTTTGGTTAGCAGTCAAATACTTAATCTCTACACCACCAGAGCAGCTTAGTCATATCAAAACATTTACCTATTGAAAAATATTTTATAATTGATTTCCCCTTATTTACCATTTATGTTAATTTAGTACATTATATATGCTTTTTATTTTCTAGAATATTGTGTATAGATAGATAATAGTGTCTGTGAATTTAATTTCATTATAGTAAAGGAGGCATTATGAAACAGTTGTTCATAAAAGGGTCTACAGATGTTTTAGAGTTAAGAACCACTGCAAAACTATGAGGGTATTATTTACAGATAAGGAGTCTGAAGCAAGTAGAAGTTTTACAATTTTCTCAAAGCAATAGAAAATATTGATACAATTTTACACACACATTCATTCAAATTGTTAAACATTTTTGGCATGTTTTTGACAAACATGGAACTAGGAATACAGATGCATAAAACAGTCCCTATCGTGTCTGATGAAAGAAAAAAAAAAATGTCTACAAATAAATGACAGAAAAAACAAATAAGAAATGATTGATTTAGCAAACAGAAATCCCTAGGAAATGTCATTTCTGATAACTACCTAATACAACTTGGCTTTGCTAGGACAGTTCTTGCTATACTCGAGGCGTGGGAAAGAGATAAGAAATCATATACTATCTGTCTGATCCAAGAGTGCTGGGGTGAAAACCTGCTTTGTCCTTTCAGACAAATTCCATAAATATCTGAGAATTTATTTCTTTACCAACATGGATTGTCAAGGCTGCCTTGCTCCTAGTGACTCTACTGTAGAATCTGTATTCCTCACCTTTTCTAGATGTTATAGGCTTCCCAGAGCTCTGGTAGCCTAGCACCTAATGCTCTTGACTTCTAACCAGAAGACTGGCAGTTCAAACCCACCAACCACTCCTCGGAAGAAAGGTTGGGCAAACTACTTCTGTTGTGATACCACCTTGGAAACCCAAGGAGGGGTCACTGTGAGTCCGGTCCAATTCCACAGCACGTAACAACAACAACAACATAGGCTTCCCAGGAGCTCTGGTGGCATAGTGGATTTGCCTGCTAACCAGAAGGCTGGCGGTTCAAACCCACCAGCCACTCATGGGAAGGAAGGTGGGGCAATCTACTTCCGTAGTGATACTGCCTGGGAAACCTAAGGAGGGGTCACTATGAGTTGAGTCCCACACGAGGGCACATAACAACAAAAAGAACAGTGACTTCTTATGATATTGGTTGGAAACCACTTTGAAGGGCAAGGAAGTGAGCCTCTGTACATAGAAAAATACACAAGTTTGACAAGGTCTTCTTCCATTGTCTTCCACTTCTAGCTGTATTTGAAGCTGGAGGAGCCATTTGTTTGTTTTCTTTCCCAGGGCACTCATGGCTTTTTGCAGTTTGAAATCATTACCACTTCACTTATGAGTTAATGGAAGAAGGGAAATGACAAGATGGAGATAATCTGAAGTAATAGAGATTAATATTGAATTGAAAGGAATATTTGAATATGCTTCTTTCTTCTTTCCACACTCCAAACTTAATGTTCTGTTTTTCTGCCCAGATTCAAAACAATCCAAATAACTGTATTAAGATTGCTATCAAATGAGAGGGGTGGGAGACACTATTATTTATTCTACAGTTGCATCTTTATTGACTGCATAAATATGTATCTATTTATCTAAAACAACCTCACATTTCTAAGTCATTTTGCAAAACAGATTTGCCATTCCTCAAACATAATCTAAAAGATCACTACTTTTTTTATGAGAAAAATGATAAAATGAGGCACAAAATGATTCCATAGTCTCAAAATCCCACAGATGCTTTTTCAGTGGATTTTATAAGAATGACAAACAGGTTTTGTTTGTTTTTTAATGAAAGCAATTCTAAGATGTCTTGTATTTTTCAGTTTCACCAACAGATGACACTAGTGATTTCTATAATCTTTTCTTTTTCTTTTTTTTTTTTTTAAACAGTATTTTA
This sequence comes from Orycteropus afer afer, assembly GCF_000298275.1. Classification (NCBI taxonomy): domain Eukaryota; kingdom Metazoa; phylum Chordata; class Mammalia; order Tubulidentata; family Orycteropodidae; genus Orycteropus; species Orycteropus afer. The sequence continues at coordinate 848,002 of NW_006922358.1, forward strand.
AGGATGCAGTTCAAAGCTGTAGTTTGGGTGAGAACAGCTCAAACTAACAAAACTAAAGAAACTACTAATACTGCATTGTCCACGTATATTAAAATTATTATTTCATAGAGTTTTATTGCTTTTTGCTGTCATTTTAATATCATTTGCAAAAGTATCATTAAAGATTTCTCTTATGGCAAATAACTGATCATTTCTATTTTTTTCATCAATCTAAAATTATAGTAGAGATTCTAAAATTTAGAAAAAATGCCTGAGATATTTTAATGAAAGATTTAGACAGACAGATAAGTAGATGGATAGATAGATACGCATACACACGTGTATATATTTAATATGGAACAAATTTCATATCTGTCCTTTCATCTAGAAAATAGTATAGTCTGAATGTATCATCTCTCAGATGATACCTTTTTACCCTTTATTAAGGCATTGGATGGAGTAGCAAGAGTGACTAAAAGAATGATCAAATTAAATTATTATATTATCTTCCTAGGGCTGCTGTGATATAGTACCACAAAATGGATGGTTTGAAACAACAGAAATTTATTCTTACACAGTTCTGGGGCCTAGAAGTCAGAAATCAAGAAGTCAGAAATGTTGGTTTTTTCAGGAGGACTCTGAGAGAGCCTGTGTTTCACGCTTTTCTCTTCTGGTTTTGCTATCAGTCCTTGGTGTTGCTTTGCTTATAGGTGCATTACTACAATGTCTACCTCTCTTGTCACATGGTCATCTTCTCTCTGTGTCTGTCTGTGTCTCTTCTCTTAATATAAGGACAATAGCCATACTGGATTAGAGCCCATATTGATGACCACATCTTAACTTGATCACATCTACAAAACTCCTGTTTCTAAATAAGGTCACATTCCCAAGTACCAGGATTAGGGCTTCTCCACATCTTTTGAGGGAATCCAATCCAACCCAGAGCAGTCACCTAATAAGATTAATTAGGTAATCACTGTGAACAGTGTGCTCCAGCAGTGGTATGGTATTTTTTTAGCGTTGCCTATCTTTTGGGTGTGAGGAAACTATATAGTATCTATACAACAGGACTAAAGTGGCTCTTTTTTTTCTTTCACTGCCATCTCTAAAGGTGATTTGCATTATTCTGGAAATGGAGATATTTAGTTTTGGGACTTGGAAGCTGAACATAATGTAACATATTTAATTCCTTCTTTTTCGTTGGTTCCTATAGTCACCTAAACATATTCTTCTTCTTCTTACTTTTCTTTGAATAATTTATTTTATTCTGTTTTGTTACTGCTCTTGTTGAAAATATGGACAGCAAAGCACACACTAATTCAACAGTTTCTACATGTACGATTCAGGGATATTGACTGCATTCTTCCTGTGGTAGAACCATTCTCACCCTCCTTCTCTGAGTTGTTTCTTCCCCATTAACATAAACTCACTGCCACCTAAGTTTACATTGTAATCTTTCTGGTTGCTGTTATCAATATGTATGATTACACATAAACAGATCACCAAAGAATATAAAGCTCAAGGCAGACATAATTCACTTGTTAATGAGAACTATTGTTTGGTTTTAAGAAGACTTCAGGGAATATTTTTGGTTCAAGATTTAAAGATTATCTCAGGACAATAGTTTGACCAGTTTATCCAGCCTCCATGGCTCCAGAAAGTTTGGAGTCCATGAGAATTTGAAGTTCTGTTCTGCACTTTCCCTCTTTTGATTAGGATTCTTCTCTAGAGTCTTCGATCAAAATATCAAGTAATGGTAACCAGACACCATACGGTTCTTTGGTCTATGGCAAAAGAGGCAATTGTTCCTGGAGACAATTAGCCACACATCCATTTCTTCCTTCTATTCCTCACTTACCTCCTTTCTCTGCTGTCCCAGGTCAGTGGAAACTAGTGGAATAGGATTGAGAGTTAATTAATATAAATTAATTCACATGGCTATCATCAACAGATTTGTGGCAAGGGTGCTAAGTCCATTATATGAGAAAAGAAAAATGTCAATGAAGAGTGTTGGGAAAATTGGATTTCTGCATGCAACAAAATGAAACAGGATCCATGCTTCACATCATGTGCAAAAACAAATTCAGAATGGACTAAGGACCTAAATGTGAAAATTAAAACCATGAACAGAAAAAAAATACGTGGACAATGCTGTCAGGCCAAGCTTTTTTAAATAATGGATTATCTAATGTACTGACAAAAGCACAAACAGAAAAAGACAAAATACATAAATGGGACTCACAAAAATTAAAAACTTTGTTCATGAAAAATCTTTAGTTTTTAAAAAGAAAATATGAGGGAGGCAGGGCAAGATGGC
>NW_006922358.1:854772-857694 GCF_000298275.1 Orycteropus afer afer
AACAACAACAACAATAAGGATAGCTAGTATAAAAAACAAAGGAAAATAAGAAATGTTGGTAAGGATGTGGGGAAATTGGAACCTTCATCCATTGCTGCAGGTGATACAAAATAGTACAGACATTGTGAGAAACATTGGGGCAGTTCCCAAAAACTAAGACCCAGCAATTCCACTCCTAGTTATTATATACCTAAAAGACTTGAAAGCTGAGACTCAAATTGATACACCAATGTTCACAATAGCAAACTATGGAAACAACTCTTAATGCCCATCAACAGAGGAATGGATAACAAAATGTAGTAATACATAGTATGGAATACTACTCAGCCAGTGAGAGAAATGAAGTCTTGATACTTGCTACGATATGATGGGAGCTTGAAGACATTGTGCTGAGTGAAATAAGTCAATTACAAAAGGACAAATATTGTCTGACCTCATTTATATAAAGAGACAAGAAAAGACAAAGGCATAGAGAGAAAAACTTATTAGTTGTTGACCAGGGATAAGGCTACTCTGGTAGCACCGTGATTAAGCACTTTGCTGCTAACCAAAAGGTGGACGGTTTGAACCCATCGACTGCTCTGTGAAGAAAGATTGGCAATCTGCTTTTGTAAACACGCAGTCTTGCAAGTCCTATAACGCAGTTCTACTCTGTCCTGTAGGCTGACTATGAGTCTGAATCAACTCCACAGCATTGCATTATTGTTTATGGAGTACTAAGATTTAGTTTATGGAGATGGAAAAATTTCATTGATTAACTAACTATAAGTTACTAACTGTAAGTTGATTATTGTGATGGTTGTCCATAAACTGTATATCTCTAAAAAGTTGAATTGGCAACAATTTTTTGATGGAAATATTTACAACCACCTTGAGGAAAAATAGTAGCTGATTATATTAATTAAATTGTTGAATCATCAGCTAACCAGTCACTCTGTTTTTCCCTAATAACTCCATGTTGCACACAGAAATTAGTAAGTTTATAGAGCTGAATTTACAAAAATAAGATAAGAAAAAGAACAAATGTGTGGTATTACTTTTTGTGATATATGTTAAAAGAACGATAGATCAAAATGCAGCTGTAAGCAACAACAGGACATGTTCTTCAAAGGACATATTCAGAGAAGTTCCATAGAAGTCTTCCTGTCAAAGGAAGACATTCCATTGTAACTGTTGCTTAGGAGCCATCAAATTGATTTCACTTGATAGCGACCTTATGTATAATAGAAGGGACACTGGGCCATCCTCACAACTGTGCCATCCTCACAACTGGTGCTACACTTGAGCTCATATTTTACACTTACTGTGTCAGTTAGTCTTGTTGAAGATCTTCTTTTTTGCTGACCATTTTATCATGATTTTCCAACCATGCTGCCATTGACCAGTACCTGGTGCCCTCTGATAACATGTCCAAAGTATGTGAGATGAAGTTTCTTTATCCTTGCCTCTAAGGAGCATTCTTACTGTACTTTTTCCAAGACAAATTTGCTCATACTTCTGGCAATCTATGGGATATTCGATATTCACCAACACCGTAATTCAAATGCATCACTTCTTCTTTGGATTTCCTTCTTTTTGTCTAGCTTTTGCATACGTATGAAGCAATGGAAAATACCATGGTTCAGGTCAGGTGCAACTTAGCCTTCAAAGTGACATCTTTGTTTTTAAACAAGTCTTTTGCAGCAAATTTTCCCAATGCAATAAGCTGTTTCATTTCTTGACTGCTACTTCCATGGCCGTTTATTGGGGATCCAAATAAAATGAACTCCGTGACAACTTCAATATTTTCTCCATTTATCATGATGTTGTTTACGAGTCCAGTAGTGAGGATTTTTGTTCATCTTATGTTAAGACCTTCAACAAGATGGATTGACACATTAGCTGTAATGATGGACTCAGTTTAGAAAGGATTGTGAGGCCGGCACAGGACCAGGCAGCGTTTTGTTCTGTTTTGCATAGGGTTGCTATATGAGTTGGAGATAACTTGACAGCAACTAACAACAGCATGTTAAGATGTAATTTGTATTAAAGGCACTTATATTAGTAAGTTTTTCAAGCGATTTTAACTTTCAGCAAGCAAGGTTGTGTCATCCAGTCTTCCTGCAAACTTGGTGTTGAATTCTTCATAGTCAAGCTTCTCAGATTATTTGCTCAATATAAAGATTGAATGAGTATGGTGAAAGGATACAACCCTGACACACACTTTTTCTGATTTTAAACCATGTAGTACCCCCTTGTTATTCTGAATGGCACATGAGCATAATTAAGTGTTCTAGAATTTCCATTCTTTGCAATGAATAATTTGTTATGATCCTCACAAAGTCAAATGCCGTGTGCATAGTCAATAAAACACAGGTAAACATCTTTCTGGCATTCTCTGCTTTCAGACAAGATCCATCTGACATCAGCAATGATACCTTTCTTTCCCTGTCCTCTTCTGAGTCTGACTTGAATTTCTGGTAGTTCCCTGTCAGTATACTGCTGTAATAATTTTTCAATTATTTTCAGCAAAATTTTACTTGCCTGTGAAATTAATGATATTGTTAAATCATTTCTGCATTCTGGTGGATCACCTTTCTTTGGAACAGGCGTGAATATGGAACTCTTTCATTTGGTGGCCTGGTAGCTGTCTTCCAAGTTTCTTTGCATAGATGAGTGATCACCTCCAGAGTTGCATCCATCCATTGAAACATTTCACAAACATTGATATTCCATCAATTCTGAAGTTTTCAGTGCAGCTTGGACTTCAACCTTTAATACCATTACTACCTCCTGAAATGGTTGAAAGTCAATTAATTCTTTTCGGTACAGTGACCTCAATTTTCTTTTCATACTTCCTGCATTGTTCAATATTTTACCCATAGAATCCTTTGATATTGCATCTTCAATTTTTTCAGCTTGAGAAATGCCAGTCATGGTCTT
>NW_006922358.1:858813-859818 GCF_000298275.1 Orycteropus afer afer
AGCTACTGATCCTTCTTCATTTCCAACTTTTGCATTCCAAACACTAGAAATTATCACTGAATCTTGCCATCGAGTGGAATCCAACTCATAGCAACCCCTTCTTGGGTTTCGGAGATGGTAACGCTGCAGAAGGAAATTGCCCAAACTTCCTTCCTAGCAGTGGCTGGTGGGTTTGAACTCCCAGTCTTCTAGTTAGCAGTCAAGTGCCTTAGACACTACACTACCAGAGCTCCAAATAAGCTTTGTCTAATACTCTTCCTCAGGCATTAGCGCAGTGCTTGCTAAGTACTTAAGGAACTGAAATTTGAATACCATTTCTATGGACAAATATAATAAGGTCTAATTTACATTAGATTAAATTCACTCCAGTCCATGACTTTAGATGGATATATGCTCCCATTTAACCATGATTCATATCCCTGAGGAGAACAAGCAGTTTGCAGTTGCCTACTAACCTAAAGGCTGGCAGTTCAAACCAACCTACAGGAACGGGGAAAGAAAATTGTGGCTACCTGCTTCCATAAAGATTACAGACAGGTCTATTTCATGATTTTGAGTGGAAAATCAGTTTACTCTGTAAACTTTCACTCAAGTCACAATAAAAAGTCAAAAAAAAAAAAGAGAGAGCGAGAGAGAGATTATAGCCAAGGTAACGCTATGGAGTCCTTCAAACCATGAAACATTGCCATTTTCCCATAAAGTTCCCCTGAGCTTTGTTATTTTGCCCTATTCCCCAAAGGAGAGAGTGAAAAAAAACAATGTGTTGGAATCTTAATAATTATACCTGTGGATGTAATCCCATTTGGGAATACAATGGTCTTTGTTATGTTAATAAGGCATAATCAGTTTAGGGTATGTTAGAAACATAATCACTTTTGAGATATAAAACAAGAAAAGAAGGCATTGTTGTTGTTGTTGTTAAGTGTCGTCCAGTCGTTTCCGACTCATAGCGACCCCATGCACAGCAGAACGAAACACTGCCTGATCCTGCACCAGCCCCACAAT
>NW_006922358.1:859918-861680 GCF_000298275.1 Orycteropus afer afer
TAGCCACTATGCTACCAGAGCTCCTTAGTCTCACAAAATTCTATCATGTAATCTCCAGCATTATTTCTATCATCAAGACCATGTTTTCCAGCTACTGATCCTTCTTCATTTCCAACTTTTGCATTCCAAACACTAGAAATTATCACTGAATCTTGACTGCATGTTTGATCAATTTCAAACTGCAGAAGCTGACAAAAATCTTCAATTGCTTCATCTTTGGCTTTAGTGGCTAGTATATAAATGTGAATATTAATCGTCTTAACTAGTCTTCCTTATAGGTGTATGGGTATTATCCTATCACTGATAACATGATTCTTCAGAATAGATATTGATTTTTTTTTTTAAATGAATGTGACACCATTCCTCTTTAATTTGCTATTCCTGGCATAATTGTCTAATTCAAAATGGCTAATAGCAGTCAATTTCAGTTCACTAATGCCTATAATATAGATCTTTATGCACTCCACTTCATTTTTGACAACTTCCAGTTTTTCTAGACTCATACTTCATACATTCCACATTCCAATTATTAATGGATGTTTGGAGATATTTCTTCTCATTAGGAGTCATGCAACATCAGCAAATGAAGGCCTCAAAAGCTTTACTCAAACTGCAATGTAATTAAAGTCAACTCGATCATAAAGAGAGAGCCCTTCCTCAGTCATGTTTACAGAATCTTGCAATCCGAGGTACTCATCTTTTGGCATTATATTAGAAAATATTCTGCTGGTATTCATAAAGTTTTCGTTGGCCAGTTTTTTGAGAAGTAGACCACCAGATCCTTCTTTCCAATCTGACTTAATCTGGAAACTTCACTGAGAACTCTCTATGATGGGTGACCCTAGCGATATCTGAAATACTTGTGGCATAAGTTCACCTCGTAGGAGTGTCTATTGTTTGGCTGCGAGTTAAGCCATGAGAGTGAGTTCAATTCCAGACCCTATGGGTAATTAAGAGCCATAGTCTTGGACATTTCATCAGTCTCTATCCAACCAGTAGTCCTGGTCCCTTTTTTGTTGTTATTATTCCACATTTTTTTCCTCCCGTTCTATCAAGAATCTCCAATTTTGATTTCTTTCTGAGTGGTTGGCATTGGTAGCTGAGTATCACCTAGTTCTTCTAGTCTTAGGGTCTTATAAGCTGAGGTCCTCATGGTCTTTGATTTTCTTCACTCTTCTTTGCTCCAGATGAGTAAATACCAATCTTAGATGGCTGCTCACAAACTTTTAAGATCCCAGTTGTTACTCTTCAAAGTAATCTATAGAATAATATTTTTGTGTATTATTTTGTGCCAGTTGAGCTTGATGTCTTTGGAGACCATGGTTCTGAGCCTACAAGCTCAGTGACTCACTCTCTCAAGGTGCTTAGTTGTGGCAAAGAACTTATCCTAACATTATCCCTTACTACATATGGACTTTTTTATGGCACATACAACAAATACTGTGTGTAGGAATATTGCCTGCTAAACCCATGTATGGTCATGGTAATATTGCTGTTCACTTACCCATACCTGATCTTCTTGCCTGTCTACCTATGTATCCACCTGTAGATTAGTGTTTCTTATTACCGATAATGCAGTATTGTATATGTAGTAGTATTCACCTTTATTTTCTGTACCTCTTGGGTCCCTGTCTGTCTTCTTTTTCCTTAGAGATATTGTCCTGTTCACACACTTGTTAAGTCAACACCTGTCTCTTAACTATCCAGAAATTTTCATCCCCCTCCCTTCCTACCCTTGGTAATGTTAATGAACATTTCTTCA
>NW_006922358.1:863114-863767 GCF_000298275.1 Orycteropus afer afer
GATTTGGATGATAGTTTATATAGAAAGCTGGTTTTCCATTCAACAATTCTTACACATTTTGTTTTGAAACATTCATTGTAATCACCACATGTGACAGCATTTGTCCCATTGTTTCCCTGTGTTTACTGTTTTCATTTGTTCTTCTTTCCTATCTCTTCTTACCTTTTGTGTTTTATACCTGGACAAATGTTGCTCTTTTGTTCCCAAATGGTTGATCAATCTAATGGGTCCATACCTGCCTGGTATTTATTGTTCACCTTATAGGTTTGTCTATCCTTTGACTGCAAATTGAGCTGAGGAGGTGAATTCAGTTCCTGGATTGAAGAATGTCTAAAGGTCATAGTCTGTATGTCCCTACATATTTTTGAGAACATATTTGAGGGCTTGAAGTATTTTGAAGAGACATGTCAGGTCAATTTCCATTTTATAAATCATGTCCATTCTATAAATAAAAAAAATAAAAATAATAAACACAATATCAGCATGATCTACCCAAATCGTTATGGGAAGCAATCAAATGAGAAGGAAATGGACTATTCAAGTCATCATTCCTTAAAGAAGTATTGGTAATGAACATGGAGTCTGCATTACACTGTCAAGGTTGAATGCTGATGTCAACACTTTTCTAGTTGTTCACCCCCTAAGCTATGCAC
>NW_006922358.1:883544-884591 GCF_000298275.1 Orycteropus afer afer
TCTCCTCCGTAGCTAATAGCAATTCCCACCTTAGAGTTTACAAAGACTTATGGGTAGAAAAGCCACACTAAGTAATTTACTACACCGCAGTCACTATATTTGAATATAAGCTCTAGGAAGACAGGATTTTGTCTTTTTTCTGTGTTGTGTATGCATGTTCATTGTCCAGTGCCAGGTAGGTGCTTAATAAGTTTATAGCAAGTGTTAAGTGAATAAATGACTAGGAAAAGATTGTTTTAGTCAAACAAATTGTTATTTTTGTTTTCACAATATGGATTGCAGATGTTCCATTGAGTAATTATTTTTCTTCCAAACTAACCCACCACCCTTGATTTGTGTGTAGAAGTTATAATTACTGGCTGTCATTGAGTTGATTTCAATGTATGGAGATCCCATGTGTGTCAGAGAACCGTACCACATAGGGTTTTCAATGGCTGATTTTTCACAAGCTGATCACCAGGATTTCTTCTGAGACACCTCTACACGGACATGAACTTTCAACTTTTCTGTTAGTTGCCAACTACATTAACAGTTTACAGCACACAGAGTCTCCAGAAATTATAACAAAAAATAAACCAAACTCACTCCAATGGAGTCACATCCAACTCATAGTAACCCCTCCTAGGGTTCCCGAGGCAGCATGACCATGGAAGTAGATTGCCCAGTCTTCCTTCAGAGGAGTGGCTGGTGGGTTTGAACCGCCAGCCTTCTGGTTAGCAGTCAAATGCCTTAGGCACTAAGACAGCAGAGCTCCCTGGAGATTATAATAGTTAATATTTAATTGAGATTTACTATATATTAAGTACCATTGTAAGCATGTTGCCTATATTAGCTCATTTACTTTTATCCCAGTCTTATTACCCTATTTTAAAGATGGAAGCTGAGACAAAAAGAGCTAAGTAATTTGCCCTGGATTTTATAACCAATAAATAAGTAACAAAGCCATTACTCAAACATTGTTGTTGTTGTTGTTGTTATGTGCCGTCGAGTCGATCCCGACTCATAGCGACCCCTCCTTGGGTTTCCGAGGCAGTATCACTACGGAAG
>NW_006922358.1:885816-893199 GCF_000298275.1 Orycteropus afer afer
TACAACAGAACAAAACACTGTCTGGTTGTGCGCCAGCCTCATAATCCTTGCTATACTTGAGGTTTTCTTTGCAGTCACTGTGTCAACCCATCTCCTTGAAGGTGTTCCCCGTTGTCACTGAGCCTCCACTTAACCAAGCATGATATCCTTCTCCAGGGACTTGTCCCTTCTGACAATATGACCAAAGTATGTGAGACAATTATGACCATTCTCACTTCTAGGAGAGCCAGAAATAGAACACACAAACTTAAGCATGCTTTTGTTTTTTTCCTATAAGTCTTTCCTTAAATACAACACCGCCCCTTGTCATTCAGGGACATCTTTGTCCACTAAGCTTGGATGTTATCATCTTATTCAGTTGCCTTCTTCTACACAAATCTATTATTATTATTATTTTTAGTAGGTAGATACATATCTCTCTCCTCAATTCAAGAAACTGTCAAGCATGAGATCTTGTCTCAAACACTTTTTCAGTACCAGTACTTAGTACAGCCTGGAACTGCAAGGACATTGGATAAATATTTTTTAACCAGTCAGTGAAGGATGATGATGGTTTTAAGAAACAGGGATTCTGTCTACACTCTAGTCAGACACAGTGTATTATTGTTTTGCATGTGCTTAAGTGGGATGACAATTAGAGAAAATTGTGTTCTTTTTAACCATAGATTTAAGATCTTAAATGAACAAGGAATGAAGACCTTCACCCACATTAAAGGAGGCTATTTCATTACTATAATTAAGATGTATTAACACCTTGTAAGATTTGATTGAAGTATTCTTTACTGAAGTAGTCATTGAAGTCTTTAAGCTGGGAACTGCTAAACTGTGCAGAGAAACACAAAAGATAAAGGTTTGCATTTTCTTTGATCTACTCAGGGTGTCTGATTGAGTTTTCAGTTCCTTTAAATATTGTACCACATTGAACCTTGCCTTAGAAAAGAGCAATAGGAGAGACTGTTGCTTTAGAGAGATTTTGCAGAAGTAAGGTAATGTTAGGGCCATATGTACTTAACTTATTAAATTTTAAATTTAAATTACTTAAACCATTCTTCTTCACGGCACTGCAGTACACACACACACAAACACACACAGAGCAACACACAGAAACACATGTTTTATCTCTTTCCTTATTTCATCATTTTATATTTATTGTAATACAATGTAGTTACATTGTTATTAATATATTGTGTATGCTTTTCCAGAAAAAAGTGGCCAATTTAAAGAGTGAAATGTAACAAGGATAAGAAGTATTTTATTGATGTATCTGTCATACTTATTCTCAACATATGCACTTACTTAAATGTTCTGACATAAGCCTTCTGTAGATTAAGCAACTGAAACTTGGATAAAATTAGTACATTGCCCCAAATATGCACAGATCTTTGGTTTCTTTGTTGGATCCATACAACACATTGTAATACAATTTATTATCTGTAAGAAATGAAATACTTCTCTTTGAACATGATGACATGCAGAAAATCAGGCTGTGTTAGACTGTGTACTTATTGAACCCATTCCTGTGGAGGTTTCAATTGCCTACAGATAAATCTATACAGTAGTGAGATCAGAATTAGAAGATAAATGTTATATTTGATCATGGAATAATTTTATTCATTTGTTTGTCCCACGTACATTGACAAAAGAGAAAGTATGATGCAATTAGCACAAAATTAATTTTGGGGAAACTTCCAACTAAAAGTTGTCAGATTATTTTTGTTTCTTTATACATCCACAAACTAAATTACTTCTTGATGGTCTTTTAAGGACCCAAGGATTTTTTGTAACAAAGGGATTTTTAATCAGCAAATTTGCATATTGTTCTTGTCCTCATTATTTCCCTGAAAGAAAGCTTATCCTAAACATCTTAGAGGTAGGAATAAAAAATTCACAATGTTTAAGTCACTCAGGAGGTTGTGGATAAATTGCTTAATTTTTGAAGGTACATTAAGGCAGGCAATTAGAGAACCAGTATGTTATAGAAGATCATTAATATATCTACAAAAGACAATCTCTTCCTGTTTAGTTGTATTGACTTCACAGAAGGTGATGGTGGAATCTGATTTATTCCAGGAAGCACAGCTGAGGTATGGTGTTATTCAGGGCCATTGTTGAAGGAGAAAGGAAAGAAAATAATTCGCTTCATCTTGAAATGCTCTCTTTTAGAAAATCTACTTCACCCAAAGAGAAAGAAAACTGATTATGTAAATAGTCTTTAAAGAATGAAAGCCTTCCCCAGATTCTAAATCTTCCTCTAAAGCACAGATATGTCTTTGTTTCTAAAACTATTATGAACCTATGTTCATGAGAAGAATTTGCCCTGCTCTTTAAATTAATCTTCATGAATAATCACAGAACACATTTCCACAGAACATTAATATATGTTACATGAAAAAGGATTTCATGTACAAATAAATATGACAAAGGCTGAGTCAAACAAAATTGAATAGTACTGAAAGAATTGTCAAGGCATTTGACTACTATCCAGAGGCTTGTAGTTCAAACCCATCAGCCACTCCTCGGAAGAAAGGTTGGGCAATCTACTTTCGTAGTGATACAGCCTCAGAAACCCAAGGAGCGGTTGCTATGAGTCAGATCTGACTTGAAGGCAATGGGTTATATATTGCAAAAGGAGCTCTAGTGATGTAGTGTCTAAGGCATTTGACTGCTAGCCAAAAGGCTGACAGTTCAAACCCATTAGCCACTCCTCAGAAGGAAGACTGGGCAATTTATTTCCATAGAGATGCTGCCTTGGAAGCCCAAGGAGGGGTTGCTATGAGTCGGGACCAACTTGATGGCAATGAGTTTGGTTTGGTTTATATATTGTGAATCTCCAATAATTGACATTTTCAAATTTATTTGCCATAAAGCTTTTTTTTAAAAAAATTGTGTTGCATGTGGCAAAAATAAATTCTGCATTTAGTAAAATGTCAGAGAAAAACTAGACTAAAGTTAAAAGTTTGGTGGTTCTAACTCAAATTACTTCCATATCATGTAAATTTAGAGAAGCAATTATCTGAGACTCTGTCTCTTCATTCATCAGATGGGATATATAACATCAGCACAACCTATTTCAGAGTTAAAGTTTCAAATAACACAGCAAACGTAAAATGCTTTCAAATAGTAAACTGTGATCTTTATGCTATAAATTTATATTCATTACTTTACTGATTGACTTGTACAGAAACACAGATAATGTTAACATAGTTTCCCATCACCTTTTCAGAATAAAAATGATAAAATTTCTAAGCAATTATGTCTCAGAAGATAAACCACTGTTTTATTCAGAAGACTTACATTTATGATGGGACTTTCAATTATTTCTAGTAGCAGAAAATTTGGATGCTAATTACTTTTACTGCAAACTTGTTTCTCCTAATTAGAAGCTAATTGCAAAATTGCCAAATTCTGCATATTTGTAAATGTAACAAAAAATGTTGATTGAATAGCTATATTAAAATGCACTTGAGCCATTTAAGGATTTTTTTCTGTGTGAGGTTACTAAAATGAAACAATCAAATTCACCTTGTGAAAGAAACAACAGTACAGTCTCTCTAAATATACACATTATATAATTTAACATCTAATTAAGATCAATTCAGGCTATTGGTTGCTTATAAAATGGTGTTTCCTTATCAAGAATCTTTCCCTCAGAGTTTAAAGATATTTTTGAAACAAATGATATTTTGACTTATTGTAATTGCCCATGCCTTTGTCCACAAAAAGTTTTGGTTACAAGTCAGAACCTTAAATTATGGTACCACTAAGCATTTGTTTTTTTTCTAATGAATGGAGGCTGTTGTTTAAAAGGAAACTAAGATTTTTTTTTTTTTTTTTTTTTCCCCTCCTTGGCCAAAGAAGATTGGGCAATCAACTCCCAGAAAGATACCACTTCAGAAACCCAAGGAGAGGTTGCTATGAGTAGAATCAACTCAACAATAGTGAGTTTGGTTTGAATTTGGTTTGGTCAAACTTATGGAATTTACATACATAACAATGGTGAACAATGTTTCACTATATTTAAAGTTTGATATATAGTATCAATATAATTCCATAAATGCAAAGATTCTGTCTACTTAGTTTTCTACTATATCCTGGGTCCAAGAGAATGCTTGGCATATAATACCAAAAACAAACATGGTAGCCCCCTCATGTGATACAAAGTAGAATTTCTCTCTATGGTTTTCTTGGCTGTAATCTTTGCAAAAGCAAGTTGCCAGGTCTTTCTTTTATGGCACTGCTGGATGAGTTTGAACTGCCAACCTTCAGGTAACTAGTCAGTACAAACTGTTTTCACTATCCAGGGACCTTGACATATAATAGATGAAACATTTTAAGGAGCACTTGTGCTGTGGAGTTTAAAGCACTCACCTCGTAATCCAAAGACTGGCAGTTCAAACACATCAGCTACTCCATGGAAAAAAATGTGGCAGGCTGTTTCTGTAAAGTTTCTGTAAAGATAGGAAACCCTATGAGGCAGTTCCACATTGTCCTATACAATTGCTATGAATGAAGATTTACTTGACTGCAATGAGTTTTGTATTAATATTTATTCACTAAAATCCACTATTGATATTGCCATGGTGCTAGATAGAAGCAAAATATCCTTTCTGGAAGAAACTAACATCATTAGAAGCCTCAAAATATCTCTACAAATAATTTTAAATACATACTCATCATGAAATAAAATATATCAAGGAACATGAAGTAATAAGCAATAAAACAACAGACAGGAAAAATAGAAGGAAAGGCTGTCTAGATATTGTAAATAAAACATAGTATAAAAGTATGCAAATTTCTACTGAACTGAAAATCATAAAATATGATACAACAGATTGAAGAAAATATAAAAAATAACCAAATGGAATTTTGCAACAGAAAAATAAAATAATTATATTAAAAACTCAATGAGTATATTTAGCAAAAAAAAAAAAAAAAGATTTGGCTAAAGTGTATTTTGTTAAAAGAACTATTAATAAACCTAATATATTGTGGTAGTTCGGTTTGTATGTCAATTTGGCTGGGCCTAGTTGAGTGGCTGGGCAGCTGGTAGTAATTATTTCCCATGATGAGACTGACAATCAACTCCATGGTGGGATCTACCACAAGAAGCTGAGTAGCTGCCTTTGGGATATGGTCTGCTTCTTGTATGTAAGGAGAAGCATTGGGAATGGTCTCTAGCTTATGGCACCTTGAACCCTGCATGTAGCCATGTTGTTCGTTGTTCAGCAGCCTGCCATACTCTGTCAACCCTGGGACTTAAAATGGACTTGAATCAATAGCCTGCTGTGTGATTTGGTAATATTGGGACTGTGTGTTTTTATTTTGTCAACCTTGGGCTTGGCAGCTTCAGCAGCCAGTAGCTGTCTGAGTGAAGAAAAGCCTCTAGCTTCAGTAGGTCCGGAGCTGGAGGCAGAGCTAAAGCCTAAGGCTGAGGGGCTTTCACCCAGCCCCTAGAGCCTGGCACTTTGAACTCGGACTTAAAACCTCCAAATTATAAGAATAAACTCCTGTTTGTTAAGGCCATCCCATTTGTGGTATATTTTTTTGTCAGAGCAGCACTAGACAACGAGAACAGATATGTCAGAAGAAACTATCCAGAATAAAGATAGCCAACGTAACAAAGCACAAAAAAAGTGTAAGAAACAGGAAGATATAATGAGACAGTCTAATCTAATATTCCCAGAAGCAGAGAAGGAAGGAAATGGAGCAAAAACAATATTTGAAGAGATAATGACTGAAAATTTTCAGTCATTGAAGAGATCAAGCCACAGAATCTTTAGGCCAAGCAAATAGCAAACAGTGTAAATAAAAATTTACTCCTAGTCATATTGCAGCTAAAAGATAAATTCTTCACCCTTTACCCAGTCTGCCAGTATCTACTCAGTTATTTTCCTTCTCTCTCAGTACTCTCTTAGTCTCCACCCCCTAATTTCCATTCAGACTCTTTGTGTTCCTTCCCACCTTTCAGGTGTCCCTGCCCCCACACCCCCAGTTTCCCGTGGGGTTCTTTGTCTGCTTTCATGCCTTGAAGCTGCCCCCCACCCCCACCCCCACCCTCAATTTCCACTTGGATCCTTTGTCTCTGGCCCCAGGCCTATCTTGTCCCTTCCCCCTCCCTTGCATTTCATTCCTCTTCAACACTTGGGATGGGTTCTTTTGAAATAGGCAATCTACCTCCTGCATTAAAACACTACTTAAGCACCCTGTGGAGACAGGATGGGGCTGATGCTACTCTAAACCTCAGTCCATCTACCAGACAGATGATTCAATAAAACTTACTTTTCTAACAATTCACCCTGGTCCTGTTCCTCTCACCATCACCCACATAACAGCAGCAAAATGTCAGAAAAGCAAATTCAAACAAAAAATTATAAATGTATTCAGAAAAAAAAAAAAGAAAGAAAATATAATAGATTACATTCAAAGGAGCAACAGGAAACGAATAGAGAAAATCAATGAAACCAAACTAGTTCTCTGAAAAGATCAATAAAATTGAAAAAAAACTAGCCAGACTAACCAAGGGGAATAAAAAGAGAAAACACAAATTACTAATATTAGCAATGAAAAACAAGTCATTACAAATTTTCCTGTAACATTAAAAGAATAATAAATGAATACTATGAATAGCTATATTCCCATAAATTTGATAATATAGATGAAGTAGACTGTTTTTCAGGAAGACACAAACTACCAAAACTAGTAGAAACATAAATAGATCATCTTAATAAGACTATAGCTATTAAAGGAATTGAATCAACACAATGAATAACCTTTGAAAACAGAAAACACCAGGGCCAGATAGTTTCACTGGAGAATTCTACCAAACATTCCTTCTCAAACTCTTCCAATAAATAGAAAAGGAGGAAACTCTTCCTAAATGTGAAATTCTATCACATAGAATTAGTTAGGAAGAGTTTCCTCCTTTTCTATCAGAAGGAGCTCTGGTAGCATAGTGCCTAAGGCACTTGACTGCTAACTAGAAGGCTGGCAGTTCAAAGCCACCAGCCACTCCTCAGAAGGAAGGGTGGGCAATCTATTTCAGTAGTGATACCACCTCGGAAACCCAAGGAGGGGTCGCTATGAGTCGGGGCTGACTTGGCAGCACATAACAACAATCTTTACAGAAGCTGACTGCTACATCTTTCTCCCATTGAGTGACCAGTGGGTTTGAAGCATGACCTTTTAGTTAGCAGCCAAGCACTTATCCATTGAAGCACCAGGATTCTTTAAAGGCATTACAACAAATGTCTTTAAAGGAATGATCATTACCATCCAATATATCTCATGAACCAGATGCAAAAATCCTTAAAAAAACACTAGCAAATTAAATCCAATAATGTACAAAAATAAATAAACACCATGACCAGGTAGGATTATTCCAAG
>NW_006922358.1:893844-906524 GCF_000298275.1 Orycteropus afer afer
AGTTGGGAGCAAGACAAAGATATTCACTCTTATCACTCCTATTCAGCATCACACTGGGCATTCTAGCTAATGCAATTAACTAGAAAAGGAAATAAAAGTTTCTATATCGGAAAGAAAGAAATAAAATTCTCTTTGCTTCCAGATGATATGATAGTCTATGAAGAAAATCCAACGGATTTGACCAATAAAAATGAAATCAGTAAGCAATTATGGCAAAGTTGCTGGAAAAAAATGACTAGAGGAGATCAATATTTGTGCACATCCCAAAGAAACATGATCCAACAGAATGAGGAAGTTATTAAACATCACTAATATAATATACAAGTAAAATTTTGCAGAAGATACTTCAAAAACAGTTGTAGTAGTCTATTGACAAGAAATTACCAGAAATTCAAGTCAGACTCAGAAAATAGGGAATAAATTATATCATTGCAGATGTCAGATGGATCTTGAGTGAAAGCAAACCTTACTAGAAAGCTATTTATTTGTGTTTTATTGACTATGAGAAGGCATTCAGCTGTGTGAAGCATAACAAATAATGGATAACATTGCAAAGAATGGGGATCTTAGGACACTTGATTGTGTTCATGAGGAACCTGTACAAGACCTAGAGGTAGTCGTTTAAACAGAACAAGAGATATCACATGCTTTAAAATCAGGAAAGGTGTGCATCAGTGCTGTATCTTTTCACGTTACTTATTCAGTCTACATGCTGAGCAAATAATCTGAGAAGCTGGACTATGTGAAGAATGCAACAAGATTGGAGGGAACTCATTAACAACCTGCAATATGCAGATGATGCAACCTTCCTTGCTGAATGTGAAGAAGACTTGAATCACTTACTGATGAAGATCAAAGACTACACATCCTTCTTTATGGATTACACTTCAGCACAAAGAAAACAAAAATCCTCACAACTAGATTAATAAACAACATCAAAATAAATGGAGAAAAGATTGAAGTCATCAGGGGTTTCATTTTACTCGGATCCACAAGCAATGCCCATGGAAAAAACAGTCAAATAATCAAGTGACATATCGCAGTGGGTAAATCTGCTGGAAATTACCTCTTTCTAGTGTTAAAGAGTGAAGATACTTTGAAGACTAAGGTGGACCTGACCCAAGCCATTATATTTTTAATTGTCTCATATGCATGTGAAATTGGACAATGAATAAGAAAGACCGCAGAAGACTTGATGCCTTTGAATTTCTGTGTTGGCAAAGAATGTTGAAAAGACTACAGACTGCCAGAAGAACAAACAAATCTGTCCTACAAAAAAATACAGCCAGAATGCTCCTTGTAAGTGAGAATGGTCAGACTTCATCTCAAGTAGTTTGGTCATTTTGTCAGAAGGGACAAGTCCCTGGAAAAGGATATCATGCTTTGTAAAGTAAAGGGTCATCAAAAAAGAAGAAGACCCTCAACAAGATGGATTGATAGAGTGGCTACAACAAGAGGCATAAGCATAGCAAAGATGGTGAAGATGATGGTGCAAGACTGGGTAGTGTTTTGTTCTGTTCTACTCAGGGTCACTGTGAGTCAGAACCAACTTGATGGTAGCTAATAACAACAATGTACAAAAGTCAACTATTTTCCTATATTCTGGCAATGAACAGTTGAAATTTCAAAATAAAATAAAATAAAATATTTACATTAAGATAAAAAAAAGACAAAGAATAGAAATAGGTATAAAACTAGCAAAATATGTGCAAGACCTATATGAAGAAAACTACAAAATTCTGATGAAATAAATCTAAGATTTAAATAAATGTTCACAGATGGGAAGACTTAATATGATTAAAAGGTTGCAGTGTAGTAAATTACTTAGTGTGGCTTTTCTACCCATAAGTCTTTGCAAACTCTGTGGTGGATTGGCCATGAGCTTCCAAGTAGCATCTGATTGTTAGTTATCCAGCTGGGGATTTCTGTTGGAAGCAGCACAAAGTAATTTTCTGGAAAGTTCGCTCTCTCTCTCAGGTGCTTAAAATTCTTATATTATGAATGGTTAGCTTACCCACTCTGCCAGGCTCAAAGGGAGGCCTCTAGGAAGCCTCTGACCTCTGGCTGAGGAAGACTTGTTGCTGAGAAAGAGACACCGAGAGACACCCATTGCTGGGAGTGAGACTGGGAGAGATTGAGAGAGACTGTTGGGTGAGAGACAGGCTGGGAAAGGGACTGAATGTTGTTCCTGAACTTGA
The DNA here is from genome assembly GCF_000298275.1 of Orycteropus afer afer. NCBI lineage: Eukaryota > Metazoa > Chordata > Mammalia > Tubulidentata > Orycteropodidae > Orycteropus > Orycteropus afer. The sequence goes on from NW_006922358.1 coordinate 896,043, forward strand.
ATTGTAGCCTGTTGCTTCCCTAATAAACCCCATAATCTGTGAGCTCTGTGTAGCCACTGCAGTGAATTATCAAACTCAGCAGAAAGGTGGTGAGTGATGCGGGAGGAACGGTCGGTGTCAGTGTTAGGCAAAGGGCTGGAAGGAGGCAGCCTGTTTGGCTTCATCGTAATGGGCCTTGGGCTGTTGATGATGACTCTGTTTTCCTCTTGTGTGGTTAGAAGAGGTCAGAAGATATGGCCTGCCTGTCTCTTTAGCAGAGGTCAATTCCTTTCAGCTTGATCTATAGATTCAAAGCCATTCCAATCCTAGTAAGTTATTTTTTGGACAGTAAGAAATCATTTCTAAGGTTTATATGGAATAACAAAAGATCTAGTAACAGATTTTGTTACTAACAATGGAGTCCTAGGTAACAAAACTTAAAAAATGACAGCATCTATGAGCAGGAAGACAGGTGGGACTTGGTAGGTTTTAAGCAGACTGTTGGAGGAAGCCTGATGGCATTTCCTGAGACTGTCAATGAAAACATAAAGAGAAAGAAAAATAATTTGAAGCTAGTGGAAAGGGAATCTCTGTTATAGGTCGGCAGAAAATTAAATAACATTGCAATTATGATAAGTAGAAGGCAGAAAATGTACCTAATGAAATCCATAATTTATCTAAAGAGATTTCTAGACAGAATATGAATGATACCTCCTGGTTTCTTCTTTTGGCTTATAAATTGTTTGACAAGAAGAGATTATCTAAAGAAAGATCCATTAAATAAAGGTGATCTCTGACTTCCTGGTAGGAGTTCATGAGTGTTGCATGTGGTTAATGTGCTTGGCTGCTAACTGAAAGGTTGGAGATTCAAATCTACCGAGACTCAGAGCCGGAGAAGAAAAACTTGGTGATTGACTCCCAAAAATGAGCCATTGAGAACCCCTTGGAGCTTAGTTCTACCCTGACCACATACAACACAGAGCAGAGGGCTTACCTGGCCCACACAGTAAGGAAGCTGAGTGCCTTTGGGTAGGAGTCTTGCTGGAAGAGTAGGGTGAACCAAGGTGCACGTATCAGCAGAGCTAGGAGAGCTTTGTAACACTTGTCAGAGCAGGGCAGGGCCAGGCGAGAGTCCAAGGGCCAGAGAGACATGCCTGAGGGCATAGCAGAGGGGAGATTGTCCTGATTGAAGAACTGTGTCCGGAGCACCTTCCTGAACCTGAATTGTAGTCTGTTACTTCTTTAATAGGAGTTTGGGGGCGCAGTGCCTAGAGCATTTGACTGCTAACCAGAAGGCTGGTGGTTCAAATGCATTAGCCACTCCTAGGAAGGAAGGTGGAGCAATCTAGTTCTATAGAGATACTGCCTCGGAAACCCAAGGAGGGGTCCCTATGAGTTGGATCTGACTCCTTGGCAATAACTTCTCTAATAAACTCCATAGTCATAAGTTCTGTCTGTGACTTCTGTGTGGCCATTGTAATGAATTATTGCACACAGTATAGAGGTAATGAGTGCCGGGGGAAAGTAGGTTGGTGTCAGAATTGGTAAAAAAACCTGGAGGGTGACAGCATGTGTGACCTCATAGGAATAAATGTTGGGCTATTGATGGTGACTGTTTTCTCCTAGTGAGATCAAGGGAGGTCTGAAGATGCCACCTCTATGTCCTTTTTGCAATTGGTGTCAGAAGCCAGGTTCTTTGCAATGGCTCCAGACTAATGGAAGCATGGGACTCTGTAGAAGAAAGAAGGAAAGGGCTTGGGAAGTGAACTTTTGTGTGTGTGTGCTTTAGATGCAAGTTTACAGAGCACAGTTTGTTTTACACTCAACACTATGTGTACATTTAGTTTCACTCCCCAATTACCAACCCAACCCTAACCCAGTCTCTTCCCCTCCCTGCTGAGTAACCCTGCTCCCCCCATGCCCCTCATAGTTATGCATTCCTGTGTGTCCTTCCTTTCCTCCTGCCAATGTTGCCCCTCTGGTGCCTCATGGCCGATCGCTCCAAGGAATGCATTTCCATAGAATAGGTGGTTGCACCACCCTGGGTTGAGTGGTCTGCGTGTGCATCTTGTTTACTATTGGTCTAAGAGCCAGCCCCTGGGAGTGAATTTTATTCTAGGCCCAGAATGTATCATCCCAGGGCCATAGTATTGGGGGTCTCACCAGACTCCATCAGATCAGTAATTCTGGTCATTATTGAGTTTTTGGATTTTGTTCCACTATTTTCCTCACACTCTATCCAGGATCTCCAGTTTTGCTCCTTTCCTGAGTGGTTGGCATTGGTAGCCAGGCACCATCTAGTTCTTCATGGGAAGTGAAACTTTTGACTATTAGATGGTTACTTTGGTTGTTGTGACCTGTAATGGCAGAATATAGGTATTACACTGCAGCTGAAAAGAGAAAGGCCTGAGGCAAGAGCCAGGCTGATTAAAGAAGATAATTGATCTAGAGGCTAGGGCTTTTGGTTACATCCAGGCCCAAGGCCATATACATAGAATGGGAAGATCACCAAGGTGAAGAGATGGAACAGGAATGATTTAAAAGGATTATGTGTCTTGGAGCATGTTTATCTGAACTCACAATATGTTTATCTGAACGCAATATCACTATGAAAGTAGATTGCCCAATCTTCCTTCGGAGGGGTGGCTGGTGAGTTTAAAGCACCAGCCTTCTGGTTAGCAGTCAAGTGCCTTAGCCACTACACTACCAGAGCTCCCTAGTTCTTTGTTAGAAATGATTATTGAGTATGGATACCAGAAAGTACATAAGTCCACCTTCAGCTGATATTTGATTGGATATGTTAAAAAGGGAAATATAATTTGTCCAGAAGAAACACAGACTTTTGTTTGAAGCCCTGTGTGTAAAGTATAGGGAGTTTAGGTCAAAAATCTGAGCCCCACCCAGAACCTTCAGGATCAGGAAATTTGCATTTGAAAGACAGAAACCCACCCAGATCTGTTGAGAGAACAGAAGAGTTGCATTTGAAAGAAGAATCTGCAGAGGAAAAATGACTAGCTTTTTGAATTTCAAGCTGTTTGGCTTTGGGTACATCCAGGCAGGAAATTCATGGTCCAGGAGAGAAACATCTTCCAGGACTGGAAGTTAAAGGGAGCTTGTGAGTAGCAGGCTTGCATGAGGCTTGTTTGTGACCACCTGGGTCCACTTGATGAGTGGTAGTGGGGGAAGTGCAGCAATGAAGAAATGGGTTGAGTTTGGTACTCTTTGATCTAGCCCACAGAGGCTAGGGATGAGAGGAAGGGCTGGCTGGTCTGAAGTACAAGGAGGATCCCTGAGCAGCAGGAATGAGAGAGAGAGAAGATGCTGGCTGGTGTGAAGTGAAGGGAGGAGTATGACTCCCAAGCCTCCAGCGGGTACCCAAGACCTAGCTGGGATGGCTAGGGCAGAGCTGACCATAACCCAACCAAAGTAAGAGGAAGATGTTTAACTCTGAACTGGTGTTAAGATGCTACAATTTGATAGCTTTTTCTGGGCTGGACTTTGTTTATTTATGGATGTAGATGCTCAAAGTTCCAATTGGAACAGAAGATTCTTCAGAGAGAAAGGAGAATGCTTGTCTTCTCAGAGTACTGATTTGACAGGGATGGGCAAATTAGAAATTTGTTATCTACAACGGGGTAGAGGAGATAAAGGCATGAAATGGCTGGCTTACATGCTTTCATGGGTGTGCTTATTCTTACAATGGTTGTGAAGGAGTTGTTAATTTTTGAAGTAAGAAAGGGACAGTGGATAGAAAAGCCAAGGGTGGCCTGCAGTGCAGTGAATTATTTGGTATGGTTTTCTAGCCATAGTCTTTGTAACTCCCACCGGATTACTGGCTGGGACCATACACATAAAGTTTGCAGAACTCTGACATTGGGATTGATTAGTTTTGTCATTCAGTCAAACTTAAAATGGGCTGTTGTGGTGCAGAGGAGGGCCTCTAGTAGAACACTGCCTAAGACATTTGACTGCTAACCCAAAAGCTGGCAGTTAAACCCACCAGCCACTCCACTGAAGGAATATAGGGCAATCTACTTCCATAAAGATTTGTTGTTGTTGTTGTTGTTGTTGCTATATACTGTCGAGTCAGACCCAACTCATAGTGACCCCTCCTTGGGTTTCTGAGGCGGTATCACTACGGAAGTAGATTGCCCAACCAGTAGAGAAGTAGTGAGTGCTGTGGGAGGGACAGTTGGTGTCAGAATTGGTAAAAAGACTGGAAGGTAATGGCAGGTCTGACCTTTTAGGATTAAGCCTTGGGCTATTGTTGTTGCTGTTTGCCATCCAGTTGGACCCAACTTGTAACAACCCCTCCTTGGATTTCCAAGGCAGCATCACTACGAAGTAGATTGCCCACTTCCTTCCGAGGAGTGGCTGTTGGTTTTGAACCGCCACCCTTCTGGTTAGAAGTCAAATGCCTTAGGCACTATGTTACCAAAGTTCCTTGGGCTATTGATGGTAACTCTGTTTCCCCCTCATGAGGCTGGAGGAGGTCAGAAGCTCTTGCCTTCATGCCCATTCAGCAGAAGGTCTCTCCTGATAATAAGTCCAAATTAAGTTAGATGAAGTCTCACCATCCTCTCTTCCAAGGAGTACTCTGGTTGTACTTCTTCCAAGACAGACTTCTTTGTCCTTCTGGTAGTTCATACTATATTCAATATGCTTCAACAACACCACAATTCAAATGTATCAATTTTTATTTGGTCTTCCTTATTCATTTTCCAGCTATCACATGCATGTGAGGTGATTGAAAATACCATGGCTTGGGTTAGATTCATCTTAGTCTTCAAAGTGACATCTTTGCTCGTTAACACTTTAAACAAATTATTTGTAGCAGATTTGCCCAGTACAATACTATGATTTCTTTTTCTTTTTCTTTTTTTTTTTTTGAAGTTTTAGGTTTTTAATTTAAGCAGAGGAGTATGATGTAATTTCAATGTGATAAGATGAGGTGGTCTCGATACTGTGGTTTCAGTGGATTACACCCTAATGTACTTTATAAAGTGTCAGGCTGCTGCAGAGGAATGGTGTGCAATATTCTTAATGGTTCAATGGGCTGGCACTCACTGGATTCATCAGTGTTTTTGGCCCACCTGGGAGAACTTGCTAGTGTAGAACCCCAAAACCCAGTCTAGATTGGGATGGCAGAGGGACTTGACAGTGCTGGCCAGCCCATAGGCAGACATGGAGGTGGACTTGCCCTTAGGGCCTACTGTTGCCACCTGGCCAAAGCCTCCTCTGGGAGGTTCTGTGAAAAGGCTTCAGGAATTCCCAGTGTGTGCAGGAGAGGCGGATGCAGGGCAGGGCTGCCAAACGCAGGTCTCAGAGCTTCAGACCTGTGGGATAAGTGAGAGCCAAAGCAGCCAGTTTTTGGATCATGTCCTGCAGCATCTGGTCCTCCTCTTGTTCCCTGAGCTGGTCCTCATCCAGAAAGTCGATAATGTCACTTCGGTCATTCACCATGCTTACATATTGGTTCAGCAGCTCATCCTCCCGCTCCCGGTCCTAGGGTGACTTCAGGGCCTTGAGCTTTTTCATCAGTCACCGCAGCTCCTCCTCCAGGCCTAGCTGTTGCTGTTCCAGGTGCTGCTCCTTGGACTTGTACATCAGCTCTGACTCCCGCCTCAGCAGCAGCTGCTTCTCATGGATGAGCTGGAATCAGGCTACCATGAGCGTGTCTTTGGAGGCATCTCCCTCAGCAGCCCACAACTGCTGCTCCAGCTCCACAGCCCTGAGTTCCAGTGCATCCAGCTGCTTCTCAGTGTCATGCACCTGCCACTGGATCTCCTCCTGGGGTATGTGTTCTGGGTGAAGCCTTAACGAGGCCTTGTAGGATGGGGCAGGGATGCTGGCCAGACCCAGGGGTCTCCCTGGCTTGTCCCGAGGGTGGGCTTCTGCTTCCTTCCAGCTGGGGGTTGGGGCTTCCTGCTTCAAGGGATCAGACAATGTCCAGGCTGGCAGGGACAACCAGCCTCTTGCAGGGAGATGGGGAGGGGGAAGCGGCTGAGACATTGGGTCCAGAGATCCTGTCAGGCTTCAGGAGAGTCAGCGTGATGCAGACACTCCCCTCAGAGCTCCCTGACACTACCTTCTGTGCATTCTCCACCTTCAACTCAACTGGGGCCTGGGGCCCCTTTAGCTCCACAGACCTCTCAGGGGGCTGCTCTTCTCCATAGGTTTCATGTGGACCCTCCATCCTGCTGAGCTTTTCTGGGGACTGGTGCTTGGAACCTTCACAGCCAGGGGCTCCTGCTGCTTCACCCTGGAGCCCATGTTGGCCCTGCTCCTCCTCTAGATGGCAACTGGGTTCTTCTTTCTGGCCCAAGGGGATGCAGAGTTCCAGGTAGGGATGACAGCACTTGGGGAGCCCTCGGCTCAGCCTTCAAAGGGGGCTCACTTCTTGCAGGGGGGCTGATGGACTCGCCCCTGGCCCTTGGGCTTTGGGCTGGGAATTTGGGACACATGAGGCTGAGGGAGGCCTGCTGGGCACCTCCTTGAGCCGCAGAAGGGCCTCTCTGAGGAATTTCAGTGCCTGCTCTCAGGTCTGGTGTCCCCTGCAGGTGTGTCCACTGGAGCCACCCTCCCCGGCCCCTGGGCCATTACTTGGGACCTGAAAGAACTTCTCCCAGGCTTTCTGGGTCCTGGAGGCCAAGAGAGTCCAGGCTGGAGGGTCCACAGGGCCCACAGACACTGAGTTCAGGTTGAGTTTGGTCGGAGGATCTTTTGTCCGAGGGGCCACCTGGACCTGTGGCACAGCTGGGCAGGGGTCTTGGGCTCACAGGGGCCACACAGGTTGAGGCTTGGCTGTCACTGCACCCCGTGCCAGAGGGGACTACTCCATCGACAAACTGTTGGTCACTTGTGTGCTGACTTGTGTGGGAGTCTAGCGGCCACAGGTCCCTTGGGGAGCTGGGCGTGTCAGGGCTCCCTCCATGAACATGAGAGGAGGCAGCAGCGGCGGAAGGGTTGGGTGCTGAAGGAGTGAAACTTCTGGCTTCTGAGCTGCCCACCCACCGCAGGATCTGGGGCTGGCTGCCTGGCCTCCAGGCCTGCCTCTCACAGCCTGTTACCCTTCTGGGCCTTCTGTGGGATGCCAAGGGGTCTGGAGTCCACAGGGGCAGCCAGGCCTGGCAATGTGGGTCGGCAGAGGCAGGGTGGTCTCTGGTGCACACGAAGACACCCTGCTGCTCGGTAATCGGGTAGGCACTTGAGTGCAATATATTGAAGCACTCGTTACACCTGAAGCAGTTCGGGTGGTAGAGCTCGCCTGCCACCAGGTGTCGCTGCACGAGGTGCACATGTCTGCCGCAGGCCACACAGGTGCTGCTGACAGAGCCTTGGGCAGGGGCCAAGCCAGGCTTTGGTGGAGTGTCACGTGCCACTGCAGCCCTTCCCTGGACCATGGGGTTGGTCCTGGCTGGGGACAGCAGCAAGCCCCGGGGTGGGCTGGGCGAGGGCAGCTGGGGAGCTAGAGCTTTCTTCCCAGACGGCTCCTCCGTGGAGTCTGACAGGGGCCTCTTTACGCCGGCCGTGCCTCTAATGGGGGAGCGACTGTGGAAGTACTTGTAGTACTAGGACATGTAGGTGAGGATGCTCAGCCTGTCAGGCATTTTGAGGGCCACCATGTCCTCGGCGTCCAGCAAGTCCGGGGTGCCCAGCTGTTTCTCAGCACACGGAAGGTCAGCTTGTTGTTCTCATAGACATTTTCCTTCCCGAGAGCATCGAGGTCTATGAGGTAAGGCCGGTGGTGGTGCAGGATGTCACAGAAGATCAGGCTATCCCGGAACGACGTGGTCATGTTGGCTATGCTCACGTCCCGGTAGCCCTTGCACTGTTGCCGGCACCACTGCTGCAGTGCTTTGATGGTGGCCATGCGGGTGGCGGTGCGCTGTCCAGGTGCACCGGGCTACTACTGGTTGGGCCTGCCCGGTGCGAGGACCCGGCAGGCCCACAAGGACGAACTGACCCACCTGACTGACGCAGCCGACTGCAGCGGCGGAGCCCTAACTGAGCCAACTGGAGGAAGACGAGCTGGGTCACCCCAGACCCAGAGCACCCTACTATGATTTCTTGACTGCCAGTTCTTGGGGAATTAGTTGTGGATCGGAGTAAAATGAAATCCTTGACAACTTCAATCTTTTCTCCATTTATCATGATGTTGCTGAGGTATAATCCATAGGAAGGCTGTAGTTTTTGATCTTTATCAGTAAGTGCTTCAAGTCTTCTATACTTTAAGTATCCGAGATTGTGTTATCTGCATATCACAGGTTGTTAATCAGTTATCCTCCAATTTTGATGCCAGCTCTTCTTGATATAGTCAAGTTTCATGGATTATTTGCTCAGAATACAAATTCAATATGTATGTGAGACGAAGCAACCCTGACACACACTTTTCCTGATTTTAAACCATGCAGTATCCCCTTGTTCTGTTCTAATGACTGCCTCATGATTTATATACAGTTTCCTCAGGAGCACAATTTGGTGCTATGGTATTTCCATTCTTTGCAATGTTATCCATAATCTGTTACTATGCAAAGAGCTGAATGCTTTTACATAGTCAGTGAAACATAGATACCTTTCTGGTATTTTTTTGCTTTCATACAAGGTCCATCTGACATCGGATATCCTAATTTTACTTCCTCTTCTGAACCCAGTTTGAATTTCTGGTAGTTCCCTTTCAATGTACTGCTGCAAAAATTTTTGAATTATCTTCAGCAAAATTTTACTTGCATGTAATATTAATGAGATTGTTTGATAATTTCTGCATTTTGTTGGATCACCTTTCTTTGGAATGTGCACAAATATGGATCTCTTCTTGTCTGTTAGCTGGGTAGCTGCCTCCCAAATTTCTTGGCATAGGCAAATGAGTGCTTCCAGCATTGCATCTGTTTGTTGAAACATCTCACTGGTATTCTGTAAATTCCTGAAGGCTTGTTTTTCAACAATGACTTCAGTGTAGCTTGGACTTCTTCCTTTAATACCATCAATTCTTGATCATTTGCTACTTCCTGAAGTGTTTGAACACAGACCAAATCTTCTTGGTAAAGTGACCCTTTGTATTCATTCCATCTTCCCTTGATGCTTCTTGCATGATTAAATATTTTGCCTATCAAAAAAACTATGCTCACTGCCACCAAGTCAATACAACTCATAACAACCCCTTCTTGGGCGTTTGAGGTGATATCTTTATGGAAATAGATTGCTCAATCTTCCTTCTGAGAAGTGACTGGTGAGTTTGAACTTCCAGCCTTCTGGTTAGCAGTCAAATGCCTTAGGCACTATACCACCAGAGCTCCCATTGCCTATAGAATTCTTCAATATTGCAACATGAAGCTTGAATTTTTTCTTCAGTTCTTTCATCTTCAGAAATGCCTAGTGTGTGCTTCCCTTGTGGTTTTCTGACTCCAGGTCTTTGCACATTTCATTTTAATGCTTTACATTGTCTTCTTAAACCACCCTTTGAAATCTTCTCTTTAGCTCTTTACTTCATCATTTCTTCCATTTGCTTTAGCTGCTCTGTCTTAAAGCAAGTTTCAGAGTATCTTCTGACCTCCAAATGTCAGAAGAGATAAATTATGGTATCACTGGCAAAATTTTATCTAAATTCTCTCTCTGTCTTCCTCTCTGTCTCTCTGCCTCTCTTTCTGTCTGTCTGTCTGTCTGTCTCTCTCTATGTATGTGTGTGTGTGTATACATACATACTTACACACATATATATATATATATATACAGTTCTAGATGCAGAGTATTCTAATATATACATTTTGTTTTCTTAATTGGTCCTAGAATGACTTCTATTAGAATGCAAGTGAAGCAGGTTTGAAAGTTCAAAACCAATTCATTCATATCTGAGCCTTTTTAAAGTGAAGAATTGGAACCTGCCTAAATCATCACTGAATTCAACCAGAATCACTATCCAAACGAGTTGCTTGGTTTTTTTCTGCTGCTTAAGCCATACTTAGTATAAAATGAAAATATATACCATGCCAGAGTTCCTCTGCCAAAACAGCTTTGAAAATGAATCACTGAGTGCTAATAAATGAGTAAAATTCTGATAAGTATCTCGGCTTGCAAGATAGTATCAAGCAAGTCTAATAATTGTTTAGATGGGATATTATTCATAGCTTTCCAAGGCTCTCATGAGCTCATTTGTGTATCTATAGTTCCAAATTTCCTAAAGAATAAACATCAGAGCTATGACTGAATGGTAGATCCTTACACATTCCAAATGACCACAAACGTGTACTCTATCCAAGGAAATTTTGCCAACTCTAGCTAATTACATTGGTTTTAAACCAAGTACAATGTGCCAAAAAACAAGTGCTTCAGAATTCTGAGAGCCAAACATTTGCTTAAAAACATTTTGGTTTAGCTGATATTAGGGCATGGAAGTACTTTTATTGCTAAAAGATTTACCATGTAGATCTACTGATAACTTATCATGAAATATGTCATTGTTGTTGTTGTTAAGTGCCGTCGAGTCGTTTCTGACTCATAGCGACC
>NW_006922358.1:907629-923592 GCF_000298275.1 Orycteropus afer afer
CTGAATCCGGCTTGAACCTCTGGAAGTTCTCTATCAATATACTGCTGCAAACGTTTCTGAATTATCTTCAGTAAGATCTTACTTGCATGTCATATGTACCTGCAATTTGCTATATTGGCCTATCTACACCCACACGATTATTTCAAAGTTGCAAATAGTTATAATTAAATGTGCCTAAGTATGATGAGCTTTATGACACCTCAAATCTCCCTTGAAACTGAGTACAATCATTTTCAACCAGCTTGTTATTGGCTAGTGTATTCTGCTTGCTATTAAATTAGTAATTTTAATATTAACATATGGATATGTTCATGTCTGTTCTCAAAACTTTGTTTCTACAAGTTAAACTCCAGTATGATTTTAAGCCTTTAGAAAGAATCAGTGAGTAAAGTTATCCAGATGTGTAAGCAATTGAAGTCATCATTAAATGTATCATTTTGACTAGGTCTGCAAGTGATATATTAATATTATTTATATCCCTAACCAAAAGAAAAAAATCAGTTCATTGGAATATTTATACTTTTCAACATATTGGCATATGCAATAGTTGCTGGAGAGAAAGATGATTTGAAATGCTAATGTAGTACAAAGCAATAGAGATGTCCAAGAGTGTCTGGAGTGACTAAGGCTTTCAAATCTGGGCCTGTGATAGAAAATGGAAAATAAAAGTGCATGTTCTTTGGCTTCGTTATCTAAGTAAAATGATAGTATCTAGATGCTGTTCACTCTAATAGCATGGTTGCAAAAAGGGTATGGGGCATCATCTATCTTTGATATTCTTTAACTTCATCAGAGGGAGACAGAATTTTCAACACCAGCAGCCCAAGGCTGATTACTATGAGGCCAGACATACTACCACCCTCCAGCCTTTTTTACCAATTCTGACACTAACCGTCCTTCTCAGTGCACTCACTACTTCTCTGCTGGGTTTGAAAATTCATTGTAATGGCCACACAGAACTCACCGACAATGCTCATGATTATGGGGTTTATCAGGGAAGCAACAGATTACAATTCAGGTTCAGAGACACTCTGGATACAATTCTTCCATCAGCCACACCTTTCTTTGGCCCTTGGCCTCTGCCCTGTTCCAGAAAGTATTACAAAGCTCTTTTAGCTCTGCCAATAGGGACAACTAGGTGTACCCCACTCTGCCAGCAAACCTCCTAACAAAAGACACTCAGCTTTCTCAATCCATGGGCTGGCTAAACCACAGCTTTGTCTTATGCTTTTTGATTCCACAACCACCCACTCTCTGCCAACTCTCTGATGACTCTCTGCTGGTCTCTGTCAAGGAGATCCAGCACAGGGATCTCAGGTCCAAGGATGTGCTCCACTCCACCCCAACTCTTCTTTCTTAATGGCATTGAGATCCCCCTTTTTTATTTTGGGAGGGCTCATTTTAAGTCCAGTGAGATAACAAAAGTGACCAATCCCCACTTAAGAGTTCCATACTCCTTATTTCGATGGTTCCATCACCACAAGCGTACCACTTACCTTATTTACATTATTAGCAATCTATCCAATGTTTTGGGTGGGCCACAAGCAACTTTATTTTGCCTAATTCCACCCAGAAATCTTGATGATATCCCACCTGCTGAAATAGTTGAACATCAATCATTTTTTTGCAAAGTGACTGTATATTCCTTCCATTTTCTTTAGACGATGAATGCTTCCTGCATCATTCAATATTTTGCTCATAGAATTTTTCAATATTGCAACACAAGGCTTGAGTTTTTTCTTCCTTTCTCAAACTCAGCTTGAGAAATGCTGAGCATGTTCTTCCTTTTTGGTTTTCTAATTCCAGGTCTTTGCACATTTCATTATAATAATTGGCTTTGTCTTCTCAAGCTGCTCTTTCAAATCTTCTGTTCAGCTCTTTTATCTTGTCATTTCCTCCATTTGCTTTAGCTACTCTCCATTCAAGGGAAAGTATCAGAGCCTCTTCTGACATCCATTTTGGTCTTTTCTTCCTTTCCTGTCTTTTTAAGTGACCTCCTGCTTTCTTCATGTATGTTCTTGATGTCATCCCACAACTTGTCTGGTTTTCAGTCATTGGTGTTCAGTATGTCAAATCTATTCTTCAGCGGGTCTCTAAACTCAGGTGGGATATAGTCAGTGTCATATTTTGGCTCTCATGGACTTGTTTTAATTGCCTTCAGCTTCAACTTGAACTTGCATATGAGCAGTTGATGGTCTGTTCCACAGTCAGTTCTGGTCTTGTTTTGGCTGAAGATATTGAGCTTCTCCATCACCTTTCCACTGCTGTAGTTGATCTGACTCCATGGAGATGGATTGACACAGTGGCTGCAATGATGGGTTCAAGTATAACAAGGATTGTGAAGATGATGCATGAAACACTGGGCAGTGTTTCATTCTGTTGCAAATAGGGTTGCTATGAGTCAAAAGCTACTCAATGGTATCTTACAACAACAACAACAACCCAGAAATCTGGTGGGAGTCACAAAGACCATTGCTAGAAGAGCCATATCAATTCACTACACCACAATGGTATAGTAGTAAGTGTTCTGAGCTTAACATATAGAAGGGTTAGATAAGTTAAGTAGCTTGCCTGAGATTACTCATGTGAAAGAACCAGGACTTGCAATTAACCTAGTTGATGGTTATTTCAGTGTTCTCCCCTTTCCTCTATGAAGCCCACCACTATTACAGGTATTAAAAGTAATTTTGAAAATATATTATTAAAATACACACTAAACTCTTCTTATATGGTCTTAAACATACTTAAGAAATAAACACAAGCATGGTTGCAATGATTAAAGAGTAAAAGAGAGTAAAACAGTATGCAAGCAGTATTAATTATTGTGTGGGAAGACAAATAACTGTTTATCAACAACAAAGGAAGGTTTATCATCTATTGCTGTATAAGAAACCATCTTCAAAGCTCAGAGATTTAAACTAATACACATATATGTTATTCTTACATCTATGGGTCAGCTAGGTGGTTCTGCTGGTCTGGGCCTGGTTTGACTGATCTTGACTGGACTCTTTCACACATCTGTGCTCAGCTGGCTAGTGAACTGGAGACCTGGTATTCTAGGATAAGCCTTACTCATTTTTGGCAATTGATAGTCATTTAGCAAAACAGTGCTTACCAAGCTTTATGTCTTTCATTATTCCATTCATTATTTTCACAGAGATGGCAGCATAGCAACAGAACAAGGGAAAGTGTGTAGGGCTTTAGAACTAGCATACATTCATGACTATTGTATGGTATTTGTAAAGTAATTCACACATCCAACCTAGGTTCAAGGTGAGAGAAACATACTCTAATCATGATGGGAAGAGCTATACAGTTATACTCTTTAGGGTATGTGTATAGAAAGGGATGAAAAATCAGAGGCATATTCATAATCATTCTACTAGAGAAGAGATTAGAATGTTCTGGGGGTATTAGAGAAAATGTTTCAGAAAGGGGCCACAGTTGTACTGAGCCTAGGAGTTAAATAAATATTGTCTACAACAACAGTAATGTTTGAGGATATGTAAAGACAAAAGAATAAAGAACTAATAGAGTAAATAATTGAAGTTTCATGATATTTTATGAAGAAAATGCTCTGATTAAATTTACATAAAGAGTTAATGGTTGAATAACATGAGGTAAAGAAGAAATTATGCTTATTTAATGAACTGATTGAAACTAAAATGTAATTTTAATATAGTCTACCTTCTATTTATGAAATTTCCAAATTTAGCTGAGCCCAAAGAATTCAAATGTAGATTCAACCTCAAAGGTTTTACAGGTGTTAGAGATACACAATTAAGAATGTCACAGGGGTTTATTATGCTTGTAAAAATGAATAATAATAATTGTCAACATTATCTCAGTTCAAGTTTTCTCTTGCTCCTGACAATTTTTAGAAATAGTAAAAGTACATAACATCCAAAAACATAAGAAATAAGAAAATGATTGATTCTATCAATACGAATATAAGAATAAATGGTCATGAACTTTTCCTTAGAATTATTCAATAACTGTGATGAAATATAAAGATCATTTGCCTGTTTTGAAAGAATATGAAAGGTCATCTGGTTCATCTTTATAACCTTAAATGGAATATTCCTCTCAACACAGTTCTATATTTAGCAAAACATATCTTAGACTATGTACAGAAAACAGCAAGAAACTAGTCATTTGAAATAATAGAGGTTAAAAAAGAGAGCTTGAGGGAATATAATCCATTCTTTGCCCTCATTCAACTCATTCTGTGTCTGCACACAAGCATCCACATTGTTTTGAGTGCATTATAGCCTCTGACCTAGGGACAAGTCACTTTAGTGCATCTCAGCTTCTACTTCTATAAGGCAGAATTTTATATGCTGTTAAATTTGAATGACTGTATGTGATTACAGTTAAGAACCAGCATGTTGTACATGTGAAGAGGGTGGACTTTGCAATCACACACACTGGCCTTTAGTTACTTACTCTACACTTTCTAGTTATGTGTGTCTGGTCAATCTGTCAGCTTTCTTAGCTTAAATTTTTTTATATAGAGAAAGCAGGTAGCAATGTTGCTACTTTGGTGCTTGTTGTTGTTATTGGGCATCATTTGAGTAAATTTCAACTCATAGTAACTTCATGAGACAGAGTACAACTGCCCCATAAGTTTTTCTAGGCACTAGTCTTTATAGAAGATCACCAGATCTTTCTGCTGCAGAGCCCCTGGGTGAGTTTCAACTGCCAACTTTTTGCTTAGCTGTTAAATGCTTAACTTTTGTGCCACTAGGACTCCTTACTTTAGTGTTTAGGAGGATAGCATGAATTAAATGAGCCTCATGCACATTTCTTGATTGAAGTAAACCAAATTCAAACTCACTGCCATTGAGTCTATTCTGACTCATGTTGTTGTTGTTGTTATTTGCCATTGAGTCGGACTCGACTCATAGCGACACCTCCTTGGGTTTCGGAGGCAGTTTCACTACTGAAGTAGATTGCCCAACCTTCCTTCCACGGAGTGGCTGGGGGGCTTGAACCAGCAGCCTTCTGGTTAGCAGTCAAGTCTTTTTTTTTTTTTTTTTTCTTTCTGAGGCTGTAAATCTTCATAATAATAGATTGCCCCATCTTCCATCCATGGATCAGCTAGTAGGTTTGAACTGCCAACCTTCTGGTTAGTAGTCAAATGCCTTTGGCACTATGTCACCAGAGCTCCTTTGGCTAAAGTAAGTACTTCTTTATTAGCTGTCAGTATTATTAGTTGTTACTAATATCTTATTCATCCAGAGAATTTTGTCAAGACAATTTCATATCTGGAATATGGATCCCAGTTGGTTGACATGGCTGTTTGGATTTAGGTAAGGGATTGTTCTCTGTTGTGAAGAAGAGGTAGTTGTTTGGATTCATTGCTATAGTACTTTTTAACTTTGTTAATAAGAATTACCATGTTTTTTACACACAAAAAAAATGCATGTTATATGTTTTTGCCTACTGTGTTCTTGCCTCAAGTATTTTCATGATCATGCTACACTAATTTTTTTTTATAACAATATGTAAAACAATACCATAGCATGCTTATGAAAATACCTTGGGGTGAGCGTACAGTCATTTACAAAAAAAAAAAAAAAAAAGTATAGTAGTTGCCCTGTTCTTGATTCCAGGTAACCTAACCAAGTAGAATTTTTGGAATTTTCTTTCTTTTTGTGTCTTTCCCTCTCTAACACATCTTTTGTCTTCCCTTCATTCACTTCTCACATTATAAATTTTCACTCTCTGTCATATTCCTCTCCTTCACTCATTCAATAAGTGAGTATTTACAACTTACATTTTCATATTATTTAGAGTGATCAGCTCAGAACTCTTCTGTTCACACTACTAATGACTGTTCATCCCACTCAGAAGAAAAGCTCAAGTTCATTTAAGAGCTCATTGCTCTAAAATCCAAACTGGTCTCCTATAACTCTCCACCACTGACAACAACTTCACTTTCTGTCTGTGCTCTAGGCTTTGCATATACCGTTCTTTCTTCATAGTAATTTCTTCCTTTAGATATGCTCGTAACTCACTTCTTTACTTTGCTTAGGCCTCAAATATTATCTTAGTGGTGAGGTGATCTCTGCCTTCCTTGGAACCTTTCCCTACACTCTCATCTATTTGGTTTTCTTCCACAGCATTTATCACCATGATCTGAGACATCCACTATTTACTTATTTTACTTTTATTATCAGACTCTCCTTCCACTCGTCAACCCTCATTTTGCAATATAAACTTCATAAGGACAAAAACTATGTACTTTTCATAGTTATATTTCCAGTGTTTAGAATAGTGCCAGGCTCATACCCCATTCTCAGTATTTTTTAAATGAATAAATAAATAAATAGTTATGACAGTGTTTTCTGAAATGATTTGAAGTGTTTGATACTCTAAATATCATGTTTCAAGGAAGTTGGAAGAGTGTACCAAACCCTGAATTGGACAATCATTGATTTGCAAATCTTATGAATTTGGAGTCCAAATGGATGCACTCTGAGCATATAATTATTAGATGTATGCAATCATTATAAAGGAAAAAAAAAACATCAATTCTCTTTAGCAATGCTATTCTATTAATTAATTAAATGTTTTGTTTAACCTTACAATTAAATAGTTACTAATGACTATCATAACATATTATGGATAATATTGCAAAGAATGGAAATTCCTTAATACTGAATTGTGCTCATGAGAAACCTGTACATAGACCAGGAGGCTTTCATTTGAACAGAATAAGGGGATACTGCTTGGTTTAAAACCAGGACGGGTGTGTGCCAGGGTTGTATCCTTTCACCATCTTTATTCAATCTGTATCTTGAGCAAATAATCCAAGGAGCTGGACTAAATGAAGAAGATAACAGTATCAGGATTAGAAGATGATTCATTAACAGTCTGTGATATGCAGATGACACAACCTTACTTGATGAAAATAAAGTTAATTTGAAGCACTTACTGATAAAGATTAAATACTATAACCTGCAGTATGGATTACATCTCAACACAAATAAAACAAAAATCCTCACAACTGGACCAATAAGCAGCATCATGATAAATGGAGAAAAGATTGAAGTTATTAATGATTTCATATTACGTGGATCCACAATTAACACCCATGGAAGCAGCAGTCAAAATTCAGACTTTTAATTGCAGTGGACAAATTTGGTACAAAACACCTCTTTAAAGTGTTGAAGAACAAAGATGTCACTTTGAAGACTTAAGTGCACCTAATGTAAGCCAGATATCTTCAATTGCTTCGTATGCATGTGAAAGCTGGACAATGAATAAGGAAGACCAAAGGAGAGTTGATGCTTTTAAGTTGTGGTGTTGGCAAAGAATGCTGAAAGTACCATAGACTGCCAGAAGAATGATCTGTCCTAGAAGAAGTACAGCCAGAATGCTCCTTAGAAGTGAGAATGGCCAGACTTCGTCTCACCTATTTCAGTCATGTTGTCAGAAGGGACCATTCCCTGGAGAAAGATATCATGCTTAGTAAACTAGTTGTTGTTGTTGTTGTTATGTGCCGTCTAGTCGGCCCCGACTCATAGTGACCCCTCCTTGGGTTTCCGAGGCAGTGTCACTATGGAAGTAGGATTGCCCAACCTTCCTTCCAAGGAGTGGCTGGTGGGTTTGAACCACCAGCCGTCTGGTTAGCAGGCAAGTGTCTTAGCCACTATGCTACCAGAGATCCCAGTAAACTAGAGGGTCAGCAAAAATGGGGAAGACCCTCAATAGGATAGATTGGCATAGTGGCTGCAAGAACAGGCTCAAATATTGCAAGTATTGTGAGGATGGTGCACAACTGGGCAGTGTTTCCTTCCGTTCATAATATCATCTCTATGAGTCGGAGCTGACTTGATGGCACCTAACAATGACAACAACATCATAATTTATAAGAAAAATAATAATGGAAATCTTGTTTTTCGTAAATGTTAAGAACTTTCTGGAATCTGTCACTTTTCTCACTCAGTTTTCTCAAAACATTAAACTTGCCATTCTGTCCTTCTTTTCAAATTCCTCTTGCAGTTCTCTTTTGCTATTTTTACTCTAGGCATATATATGATTTAATTTATATTTGTTAAAAAATAACTAAAAATAGAGAAAATTGGTGCACTATTTTTTCCCTATATCCACAATGTATTTTTTTCTTCCTTACTTAGAAGAAATCACTTGCATTCATTTTTCTTTCATATGTTTTTAAAAATATGTAGCCCTGGACAGTAAGATAAACTTCTTAAAGCAGAGTTTCAAATACTTTGTCTACTAGAGTAGAAATAAAACATGGAGCACTAAATTGATTTCAGGAGATAACAGGTTTTGTTAGGTCAAGCATATGTGCATATATGGGGAAGTGATGGAATCATTCACTCTATTCACCTCCTGTATAAGGAAGCTGGAATAAATGACAAGCTAAGGCACTGATCAATGTTTAGAACTACAAATAAACTGAGAGCTTCTCTAGTCCAGTATCTGTATTATGTACTGGGGAAATTGAGTCAGAGTGAATAAGTGATTACTAAAGGTCAAAAAGCTGTAGGGAAATCTAGATAAGAGTGTAGATCTTATGAGGAGAGCCAGTACTGTGTTTTTCAGCACATAATGCAACCATGTAAATAACATGCATATGCAAATAATGAATATAGCACACATAGAAAATTAACACACGAGAGGGTTGTAAAATTCCAACAACAACAAAAGAAAAAAGCCTGTATCATGGTGAGAAAAATGGAGAGAGATCTATGGAAAGTTGTGATTCCTCTTTGGTTATGCAGACAAGCATCTCATGATAGACCTGGAGCCATGTGGCCAAAAAGCCATCATTTGCAAAGAAGAGTGGGTACAGAGTAAACAAATTGAGGACGCCTGAAACCTGTCAGGCACCTTAGCCATTACCCAGTACATCTGATTAAGAACCTTCAGAAAATAATACTACAGTACTTGCTTCCCATATCTCACACAGGGTCCTCTTTTGGCCAAATATAACCTGTAACAGACAATGTGACTCTTGGAAATATAGCTTTAAGCCTAATCATGCTATCACAGTAATACTATTCAAATGGTATTCTCCAATCCACTCTAAATGTACAATTCTTTAGAAGTCAGTCTGCTAAATTAATTATTTTTAGTAACAGTCAAATTATAAATATATTTCCCAATATATATATATATATTTTTTTTTTTTTCTTAAATTACAGATTGTAATATAATTTCAAGCTTGCCAGGAACCACAGTTCATTTCTTCAATATCTCATTTCAAAGAAACCTTTTAAAAATATGAAGTATCCATTTCTGCCAACAGAGTCATAAAACAGCTATTTGTAACTCTGTGTTTGTGTCTCTCTTTCTAACTTTCTCTCTCTCTTCATAGCTACCTAGCTAGTATGGATAGACAACAATAGATAGATAGATAGATAGATAGATAGATAGATAGATAATAGATAGATGGATAGATGATTAGATACAGAGATCATTTTAAACTTCATCATTACATAATACCCCAGACCAAAACCTATTGCTGTCAAGTTGATTCAGATGCATAGTGACCTTACAGGACAGACTAGAACTGCACCTTAGGGTTTCCAAGGCTGTAATCTTTACGGAAGCAGACTATCAATTCTTTCTCCCAAGAAGCAACTAGTGGGTTTACACTGCCTACCTTTCGATTAGCAGATGACATTTAACAACTGGGTCTACCAGGGCTTCTGCATTATATAATAGGAAATTAGGAAATTGAAATTCTACAATTAGATATTTTTAGTAAATTGTAAAAACACAAAGATTTTTTTTCCCCTTTGGCAAAACTTTTGGGCTTTTTCTTGGCACCTAAGCCAGCATTGGTGCTGCAAGTGTGGTCATTGATATCACACTTTCTTCTTTACCAACAACTTTCATGAGTGTTGAACATTTTGTGAGGTGAAAGGAACTCTTAAAGGGCAAGCATTGTTTCCACTGCTATCAAGAGGAAAGTGTCTTCCACAAAGCACTAACATGTCTCAAAAAAATGATTTGGAAACATAGAAACAATTATCCCAGTCATATCCAAGGAAATATCCATTGTGTTCTTCAGCTAAAGCAGGCTGTGGCCTGAACTGCCCCAATAATTGCCTCCTAATTCTAAGAGGGTAGCTCTGGTGGCTTAGTGCCTAAGGCATTTGACTGCTAAACAGAAGGTTGGTAATTCAAAACCACCAGCAACTCCCAGGAAGGAAGGTTGGGCAATCTACTTCTGTAGTGATACTACCTTGAAAACCCAAGGAGGGGTCACTATGAGTCGGATCCGACTCCACAGCAATGGTTGCATTTGCGATAGTTCTAAGAGGGACGTAGTTTGGATGTCCACTTAAGTTAATGTCTCTTTTCACATTCCTCTCTATTTTTCCAAAAACTATATCTGGGATGATCCCAGATGATCTTTATTATACTCTGTTTTGGTTTTGTGGGAGTCCATTCTTGGTAGAACCAACGAGCACATGTTAGGGCAATGGAAACCTCTATTTCCAATTATTTCTGTCCTGCAGGCACTTCTCATAAAAGAGCTATATTTGCCAAGTTATAGTTATTATTTCCCAGAGCTTTTTTTCCTCTTCAAGGTACCTCTTGAGACCAAAACTTCTGACAGAACTGTAACTTTGTGACACTAGATATTACAAGAATCTCTCATTATTTTGGCTTTCTCACTTCTTAACTTTCTATACACTTATAATTGCATGCTTTGCAATTTTTTCATTCAAATTAAAGAAGTATTCTTTAAGGGATTTTTTTTTCTTCCCTTTATTTCTTTGGTTATTATTGGAAAGAGAAGTCTCCAGTAACCTTGTTGAAATAAAGTTAAGAACATATTTCATTCATTTTTAATGTTATCTTAAAAATCAATCTTTTTTTTTCCCTCTCAACTTGTTAGGTTCTGAATGTCATACAGGTTTTAAACATAATATGATGGCAAAATTTCACCCTGTTTGCATGTTCTTAGTTATATTTAAAGGGAAACTTGCCAAGGATTATAGCATGAGTCTGGAATCACACTTTGTCTTCTTTTATATGCATGTCTAAACAAAGTAAAAAATATTTCTTGGAAAGGGAATCTTCAAAGTGATATAGAGTCAGCCAACATTTTGCGTGATTCTGAACATATGATACAACTGCATGCTTAAATTATGTATTTTAGCCAAATCAATTGGAAAGTTATTCATATCACAACATTATCTGTGAATCTAATATTTCCCATTAGACCACATAGATGGAATAATATCTAATTGATATATCAGTAAAAATCTGATTAGTCCTGAGACTCTCCTTATGATTGAGAATCTACTTAATCATAAGTCTCTTTTGTAGCTCTGATTGCTTAAAGTTCAGGCCAAGATCATATACTTATAACTGAAAATTATCCAATTGAAACTACAGATATGTGTAAGTTGAATTCCATGTAAGTGTGTATGTGTGTAGGCATTAACTTTCATACATTTTTCTAATCAAAAATACTCTAATTATAAAATAAACTAAAACTTTACCATTTTAATTATACATAAATCAATTCTAGATATTGCACAAAGTCAAATCAGTTGAAAAGACTATTGGAATATGAATAATTAAAGCATGAATTTGATGCTTTCTTCACTACTTATGCTATTTAAGTATTATTTTCTTTTAATTATAAATAAAGGGAAAATTGAGACTGATTAAAGAACAAAATGGAACTGCTGAACTGATGTTAACTATTGCCATGTTTTGTGAGTCAGAATTTTCACATCTGATGGCTTGAGGGCAATGTGAGAGGGAAATCATAGGGGAAACTTCAGGAAGCCTGCCACAGCAAGATGATTTTACAACTAGAAATCAGAAGAATCTTTTTAAGACAAAATTAGCTCTCAGAAATCTTAAGATCCTCCCAAACACACATAGATACAAACAGTCAATTCAGAAAAAATGTTTAGATAAAGAGCAGAGGTGGGGTATTTTAATAGACATTGTCCAATAGAGATTTGCTCTAGTTATATATATTATCTTTCTGCTAGACTATTAACATTGCAAGTCTTATTTGCATTGTGTATAAATTCTGTCTTCCATTTATAAATTAGAGTCATTTAGTTTACTTTGCCATAGAACTGAGCTCTACAATATAAACTCAAAGATTAGTAGAATGATTAAAGAATTAGTGGGCACAATCCCATTAGGATATAACAAATATAGTGTGGACTTTAGAACCATTTTTACTGTTTTCATTGCCCAACTCTGTCACGGCAAATAACAAATTCAATCTGAATCTCAGCCTCCATATCTATAAAATGGGAATAAGTACATTTAAGATATTATAACAATTAAGTGAGGTCATCTAACTTAAAATCATTTTACTGAGTCTGGCACAAAGAGGTTAATATTATAATCCATACTAACATATCTTTTGAAGAGCCCTGGTGGCACAATAGTTAAGCACTATTAACAAAAGTTTGGTGGCTCAAATTCCTCTGCTGCTTTGTGGATGAAAAGACATGGTAATCTGCTCCTATAAATGTTATAGCCTAGGAACCGAACCTTTGGATCTCATATATTCTGTCGTCGTCTATGGTCTCTGTGAGTTGGACTTGACTTGATTGGCATACAACAATACAGCATAAATTTCCTCTCTCTGGATTTATGAATTAGGAATATATGCCCTATCCAGGATTACACTTGTTAGTGGCCTATTCTGAAATAAGAGTATATTTTATGATTCTTTCTTACTGAGGAGATTGGGGGAATATTTATAACTTTAAAGAGATCTCTCTATGGCAAACATGTCATCCAAAAGATGTTGCTAGGTGCATTGACCCATGGACATATGGTTGACGTAAAATATTTCCTTTCTTTTTAATTCAATCTGATTTGGTAGACATTTCCCTGCTTGCCATAGCTACTTACTATTCCTTGGTCTTCTGGTTACAATGGCACATATGATAACCAGTTGCAGTTGAGAGAACTATCTTCCAGTTTATATTCATGGCTTTAAGTCCTCACCCAAGATACCTCCTTGTGACCAGAACATTCAGCGTGGTGCACAAAAAAACAAGTTTCAATTTTCTCTCAAACTAAAGCAGCTCTGTCACATTAAAGATGTTTTACATCACTCCCTGATAGATAGCATTTGGCTGCTGCACATTTATTGTTATTTGACCAGAGTTAAACTTAATAGGTACAGATCATAACTAACAGCCAGTCTGCCAGTGAATGATTCAGGATTGCTGTACGGAGAAGTTTTTCTCTTTAGTAAAATCAGTATCAGCTAAGCTGCCTTCTGAATCATATTGCCTGAGGAATAATAAACATCATGATCAGAAATTTGAATACAGACTCTTCCATCAGGAACACTAACAACCTTTCTCACAGCTTGAAACTAAGCTGAACAGAAACATAATGTATAAAAAAGGGATTTTAGGTACTGACAACTAGGTAGGAGATTTCACCTTGTTGGTCATTAACTACAACAATACTAAATGGTTGTAGCTGAAGAATGAAGTGAGAAAAATTACGTTCATCATGAGTTCAAGACTTGGTTACGGCCCTGGTTAGTCAACTACATGATCTTTGGCTCATAGCATCACCATCTTGGGAAAGTAAAATGAGGAACTCAGAGTAAATTGCTTTAAAATTCAGGCTCACCTAGGTTTTAGGATTCTCTACCCCCAATGCAAGAACCCAAGGATCTCGTATTGTCCACCCATAATAACATACACATTAAAGTTACTCAGTGTTTTGGTTTTCCAAATCAGTTATTCGAGAAATTTGCACTAGACACCTATCATATGCCCAGTGACAGTGCAAAATTCTGGAAGAAAACATTAGTCCACAGTGTCAGGAAACTTACACACTAGCAATGAACCAGGCTATGAATCTCTCTGAATTTTTTTCAGGCCCTATTTTCAGTTTTCCAAGGTAGCAACTCATTATCTAAAGGATCAGTCTATACAAATGTATGCTGCTTAAGGTAGAAGAAAAAAGCTTGTGATCTGGAATTAAAATGCTTGGGCTCTAATTCAATTTCACCAATTATTAACTATGTGGTTTTGGATGTTTGCTATCTTTTTATCTGTAAAATGGGGATAAGAGTAGTACTTAACTCATAATATTGCTCTAAAGTTTATCTATTTTATGCCTGTACTGATTATACATAAAAAACTTTAGAAGAGTGTTTGTCACCTAGTTAATCTATTTTAGCTTTCTTTATTTTAATCAGTCTGTGACAGATAAATTAGCTCTAACAGAAGATACCACAAGTGGGTAACTCTGAAGATAATAAATTTATTTTTTCACAGTACAGGAGATTAGAGTCCAAATTTAGGGTATAGCTCTAGGGGGAGGTCCTTCCTTGTTTAATCTACTTGTATTAACTGTCAGGATTGTAAGGTGTTCCAAGGCTTATAGATGTATCTGCCATGTGTTTCTGTTCCTATAGTGCTTCCACCTGTGTGTGTCTATGTCTGTTTTGCTCTTCTTATAACTTAGTAGTGATTAATTTTAATACCACCCTACTGGGGTATAACTTCATTAATTTAGCATAAATAAATCCTATCTAAAAGTATTAACAACAACATCTACAAGTATGGGAGCTCTGGTGGCATAGTGCCTAAGGCATTTGACTGCTAACCAGAGGGCTGGCCGTTCAAACCCACCAGCCACTCCTCGGAAGGAAGGTTGGGCAATCTACTTCTGTAGTGATACTGTCTTGGAAACCCAAGGAGGGGTCGCTATGAGTCGGGTCCGACTTGATGGGAGTGAGTTTGTTCTTTTTTTTTGGTTTATCTACAAGTACAGGTGGTAGGATTTCAACACAGAGTTTGGAGGGCACAATTCAATACACAGCAAAATGTATTAATAATTTAGTAATTAGTTCATAAGTTGTAGTGTATCTAGCAGATAGAAAATACCAAAACAGGGGATACGAAATGGGATTATGCTACTAGAACTGGACAAGGGAATCTTTAATCCTAAGTACCTTATAACGATAAATACTTTATGTATACCTGTGGGTTGCCTCTCTAGATTTAAGACTTAACAATCCAAACTTCAGTTCATGGACCCATATATATTCTCAAGTTTTATATATGATTCAAACGGCTGATTATTTCATTTCTTTATTTATTTGTTAGATTTAATAAAGAACACATCAGAGTGAGCCTATAACCTAAAGAAAAAAAAGATAATGCACCATGAGAGCACAAGTAACACTGAAGTAATCAGAGTCACACATTATAAACTACCACAGAAAAATAATTAATCACTTCCTTAAAAAGCCCTATGAAACATAAGACTATAATTCCAAATGGTGCTCACTACAAGAAGCAGCCAAAATATTGGCATAAAACTCTTTAATATTCAAATTAAACTGGAAGAATTTTGTAGCAGACTGAAACAATTGTAATTATAAACAAATGTGGGGGAAGAATTGCACTAATAAGATTCAAATACTGATTTATATAGCATTAAATAACTCTAAAATGTCCAGGTATTAAGTTTAGCCACAAAGAAAATTATACAAGTGAAACATTGGTTCCCAGGAGTGCATAAACAGAAATATTTTTGTTCTCTATTTTTTTAATGGCGTTTCATCGGTAGTTTGCAACTGCATCTTACAGGTTTATTTAGTCAAACGAATGAACAGACCCTGAAAAAACCATTTAAAATGTTACTAACCTTGGGGAAAGTTGAGTTGTTTATTGCATGTACCTATTTATAACCCAATTATCTGAAGCTCAACAGGAATTTATAAACCATTAAAATCCTGCCTGGAAAGCGGAGATCAGAGAAAATGTTATATTATTCTATCTCAGTATTAATTTATAGTTTCCTGTATTGTGTTATTGTATTTCTTTAAGTGGGAGCTTTGGTAGCATAGTGGCTAACACACTTGCCTGCTAACCAGATGGCTGACGGTTCAAACCCACCAGCCACTCCTCGGAAGGAAGGTTGGGCAATCCTACTTCCGTAGTGATACTGCCTCGGAAA
>NW_006922358.1:924337-926507 GCF_000298275.1 Orycteropus afer afer
GGATTTGAACTGCCAACCTTCTGGTTAGCAGTCAAGTGCCTTAGGCACTATGCTACCAGAGCTCCTATGAAATTATAGAAAACTTTAAATTGAAATATGAAATAATGTAGATTAGTATGTTAATTGCAAAATCTTCTCTAGAAATCATCATTCTAGTGCATTCTCTTGTTTTACGTAAAAGGATATTGAGACCTAAGCAATAAAGATAATGCAAAAAATATGAGCACATGCATATGGATTAATGACAACCCACATTTTCAACCTTGGGAATGATGAAGGATATATCAAAAAGGGTATACAAGAATAGTATGACCTTTACTGTCAGCAAGATTCATTGCTCCACAGGGTGCAGTTGACAAACAAACACCTCAAAGTAGCAGTTACTCTGATTCCATTACATCACATAAGTTTTATCAAAACTATTAGCATGATGTATTTTAGAATTATGTGATGAAATAGTCTTGTAATTTTATTTATTTACTCATTCATTCCTGTATTCAGCACATATTTCCTAGCACTATCATGTGTCTAAAGATTGGAAATACAGAAGAAAATCAGTTAACACTGCTGTTCACCTCAGATAGCTTACAGAGCAATGGAGAAGACACATGTTAAGCATGTAATCCCAATAAAGTGTGATACATGTAATGAACAGGTGTTAATTAAATATATGCCATAACCCAACTTAGGTAGTGATAGATTTGCTGTAAGATATAATATTTAAACAAAGTTTCGAAGGACAATTATTTATTAATTAGAAACCAAAAGGTAATGATAGTGTTTAAGAATGCCAAACCCGGTGAAATATAAATGTGCCCAATTGACATATGCATTTCCTAGAGTATAAAAATATGATTGACACTGGACCCACTTCATTTACTGAACTCTTAAACTTTTTTTCAGTCAATCAAAATTGGTCCTTTAACTTCATTGTTTCCATAGCTTAAGAGAAACTGCTGCCATTTCCATATGTCAGTGATTTTCAGAAAGTTCTTCATGTTGAAATGAAAATGTATTCAATTGCATACTAATCACATTTGATAAGAAAACACATTGTATAACTAAATGAAAAAAAAAAAAATTATGTGCCCTCAAATGAGATTGTGAATTTCCTTAACAATATTTAGATTTTTAAACATTTAAATTTCTATAATTTCTAGATAAAGCAAAGCTTTCAAGACCTCCATTTGCTGACGTAGTATGACTCAAATTGAGGAGAAAGAGCTGCAAACTTCCATTAATAATTGGAACATGGAATGTACGAAGTACAAATCCAGGAAAACTGTAAGTTGTCAGATATGAAGAGGAACACATAGAGATTGATATCTTAGATTTCAGTGAGCTGAAATGGACTGGTTTTGGCCATTTTGAATCAGATCCATATGATCCAGTATGCTGGGAATGAAAATTTAAAGAGGAATGGCATGACATTCATCATCACAAAGGATGTTTCAAGATCTGTCCTGAAGTACAGTGCTCTCAGTGATAAGATAATATCCATATGCCTACGAGGAAGACCAGTTAATATGACTCTTATTCAAATTTATGCACCAACCACCAAAGCCAAAGATGAAGAAACTGAAGAATTTTATCAACTTCTGCAGTCTGAAATTGACTGAACGTCCAATGAAGATGTGTTAATTATCACTGGGGGCTGGAATACAAAAGTAGGAAACAAAGAAGAATCACCAGTAGTTGGAAAATTTGGCCTTGGTGACAGAAATAACTGGAGAATGCATGATAGAATTTTGCAATACCAATGACTTATTCATTGCAAATACCTTTTCAACAACACGAATGGCAGCTATACATGTGAACTTCACCAGATGAAGTACACAGGAATCACACTGACTACATCTGTAGCAAGAGGTAATGGAAAAGCTCAGTATCTTCATCCAAAACCAAGCCAGAAGTTGATTGTGGAACAGACCATCAATTGCTCATATGCAAGTTCAACTTAAAGTTGCAGACAATTAAAGCAAGTCCACAAGAGCCAAAATATGACCTGGAATAGATCCCTCCTGTATTTAGAGATCATCTAAAGAGTAGATTTGATTCATTGAACATCAATGACTGAAAACCAGAAGAATTGTGGGATGGCATCAAGAACATCATCCATGAAGAAAGCCAGAGCTCATTAAAAAGATGAGAAAAGAAGAAAAGACCAAAA
>NW_006922358.1:927397-929528 GCF_000298275.1 Orycteropus afer afer
AACATGTTACATAGACCAGGAGGCTGTTGTTTGAACAGAACAAGTGGACACTGCATGGTTTAAAATCAAGAAGGGAGTGTGTCAGAGTTGTATCTTTTCACCACACTTATTCAATCTATATGCTGAGCAAATAATCCCAGAAGCTGGACTATATGAAGAAGCATGTGGCGTTAGGATTGGGGAAGGCTCATTAACAACCTCTGATATGCTGACAACACAACTTTGCTTGCTGGAAATGAAGATGACTTGAAGCACTTACTGATAAAGATAGAAGACTACAGTATGCAGTATAGATGACATCTCAATATGAAGAAAACACAAATTCTCACAACTGGACCTCCCTGCAGCATCATGATGAATGGAGAAAAAGTTGAAGTTGTCAAAGACTTCACATTGCTTAGTTCTACAATCAACACCAAGGGAGGCAGCACTCAGGACATCAGACGATGCATAGCATTGGGCAATTCAGCTGCAAATGACCTCTGTTAAGTGCTGAGGAGCAAAGATATCTCCTTGAGGACAAAGGTGCACCTGACACAAGTCATGATATTTTCAATCGCCTCAGAAGCATGTGAGAGCTTGACAATGAATAAAGACAACCAAAGAAAAATTGATGCTTTTGAGATGTGGTGCTGGAGAAGAATGCTGAAAGTACCATGGACTGCTAAAAGAACTAATAAATCTGTCCTAGAGGAAGTGCAATCAGAATGCTCCTTGGAAGCAAGAATGGCCAGACTTCACCTCACCTACTTTGGTCATGTTGTCATTCCCTGGAGAAGGATGTCATGCTTGGTAAGGTGAATGGCCCATGAAGGAGGGAAAGGCCCTCATTGAGATGGATTGATGCAGTGGCTGCCGTGATGGGCTCAAGTACAGCAGGGATGATGGAACTGGTGTGGGACCAGGTGGTGTTTCGTCTGCTGTGCATAGGGTCGCTGTGAGTTGGAGACAACTCGATGGCATCTAACAATGACAACCACAACAAATTTCTATAAAAGATTGACATCCTTAAATGTAAAATGCTAAAGCTAGTCACTGCACTATAAGATACAGTTTCCTCTATTTATTTGGCATTTTCCAATGTGAATGTGTTTGTTTTTAGCTGTTGTAGAGTCAAGCCCCAATTAATGGTGACTCCATGCACAATGGAATTGGAATTTTGTAATCTGTAAGATTTTTTTTGGCTGATTTGCAGAAACACATCACAAAGCCTTTCTTCCTAGTCCATCTTTGTCTGGAAACTCCACTGAAACCTGTTCAGCATCACAGCAACATGCAAGCCTCTACTGACAGACAAGTGATGGCTGGCTGCACTTGAGGGTCATTGACTGAAAATCTCCCTCATGGAAGCCAAGAATTACACTAACGTGATTAGAGCTTATTACTTCCCTCTTCTAATGTGAATAAAGTATATTACATTTTCTAATGGAAACTACTTATGATGAAAAAATTAAAACTTGATCTACCTACAAATCTACTCCGTTATATTAAGCGAAAGTTAAGTCCCCATTATATTATATAAATGTGAGGGGGGATGGGAAACTTTTAGTAGTATGGCAGAATAAACGTGTGGAATGACTCCCCCTGCCCCTCTGCATCAGTTCATATAAATTCTGGATAAAATATAAACAAATTAGTAGCTACATTGATCATCTCCCTAAGTTTAGAACATTCTCTTCTATAAAGACATTCTCCTGTCTTCCTCCCCATTTGGAAGTGTTGTAATTAAAACTTTTATTCCCTCTATTTGCTTTGTTGCTAGTGTTGTTTGCAAATTGACTCCTCTAGTTCTCTATTTACATTTTTTTTTTAGCTTATTTGGAGAATCTTTTTCTGGTTTGGTTTCTTGATGGTGGTGTCAAGCGTCTTGATTTTAATTTGTTGTTCTCTGTATTTCTTATACAGTTGGTCTGCTTTTCACAAATTCCCTTGATTTCTGTTTGTCTGGGAATGTCTTGATTTTACCCTCATAGTTGAGAGACAATTTGGCTGTTTTATCATTCTTGGTTGGCAATTCTTTTCCTTCAAAGTTTGGTACATGCCATCCATTTGCCTTTTATTCTTTCTTTTTATTGTGATTTGGGTGAAATTTTACAGAGCAAATTCACTTTCCATACAGCAGTTCACATAT
>NW_006922358.1:929999-930632 GCF_000298275.1 Orycteropus afer afer
GTCTCGTACATAGATTTCCCTCTGAGTGGTTGACAATGGTAGCTAGGCACCATCTAGTTCTTCTGGTCTCATAGTTGTATAGGCTGTGAATCGCATGGTGTAACAGATGCTAGGACTAATTGTTTCCATGAATCTTTGGTTTCCTTCATTATTCTTTGATCTGGATAAGGAGAAACCCATTGTTGCATTTAGATGGCTGCTTGTAAGCTTTTAAGATCCCAGTTGCTACTTGCCAAAGTAGGAGATGGAACAGTGTCTTGTGTGGTATGTTTTGCCAATTGAGCTTGATGTCCCTTGTGGCTATGGTCCCCAACCCACAGTTTCAACTACTCAGTACCTCTGGGTAGCTGGCTGTGACCAGAAGTGACCACAACCTTGTCTCTTGTCAGCTCTACTATACATCTGTGGATTCAGATCATACAAATACACTTATAGGACCATTGTTTACCAACCCTACACATGGTCTTGGATACACTCTCCACTTCATAGACATATCTAATAGTTCAGCCTGTTCACCCATCTATCCATCCATATACCCATGTTTGCCTTCACTGACAATGCAGCACTGTATGTGCAAAAGGGCTCATCTTTGTTGTTTGTACCTACCATATACCTCTATATCTTCCTCTTCCT
>NW_006922358.1:932367-932840 GCF_000298275.1 Orycteropus afer afer
CTTGAGGCACTCTATAGTTTTAGGTTTCCCATTTAAATCTTTTATGCATGTGCAGATAGTTTTTGTATATGGTGTGAGATACAGATCTTGTTTCATTTTTTTGAAAATGGATATCCAGTTTTGCCAGCACCATTTATTAAACAAACTTTCTCTTCCCCATTTAATGGATTTTAGCCTTTTGTCAAAGATCAACTGACCCTAGGTCAATGGATCTATTTCTGGGTTCTCAATTCTATTCCATTGGTCTATGTGTCTGTCATTAATACTAATACCAAGCAGTTTTGACTACTGTAGCTGTATAGGAGGTTTTGAGATCTGGCAGTGTGAGACCTCCTTCTTTGTTCTTCTTCAATAGTGTTTTGCTTATCCAGGGTCTCTTTTCTTTCCACATAAAGTTAGTGATTGGTTTTTCCACATCCTTAAAAAATGTTGACAGGATCTGGATTGGTATTGCATGGAATGTATAGATTGCT
>NW_006922358.1:933947-934400 GCF_000298275.1 Orycteropus afer afer
TAAGTCAATCACAAAAGGACAAATACTGTATTAGTTCACTATTGTAAAAGTCAAGAAAGGGTTTATCTATGCAATGAAATTTTCTTTGTTGGTTATGAGGGGTGGGAGGGGAGAGGAGGGAACAGTATTGATTTGGGTGTAAAGAAGGGCAATATACCAAATGTGAATGATCAATATGGTGGCATTGAGGAAGAGAAGGAAATAGAGGAGTACATGGGAGGTACAGACAACAAAGATGAACCCTTTTACACATACAGTACTGCATTGTCAGTGAAGGCAAACATGGGTATACATGTGGACAGATGGGTGGACAGGCTGAACTATTAGGTATGTCTATGAAGTGGGGAGTGTATCCAAGAACATGTATAGGATTGACAGACATTGGTCATATAAGTTTATGTGAATGATCAGAATTCCCATGTGTATAGTAGAGCTGATAAAGGGCAAGGCTGT
>NW_006922358.1:936668-937334 GCF_000298275.1 Orycteropus afer afer
AATCTTGATTATTTCCTTTCTTCTCGTGACTGTGGGTTTTTCTTGCTGTTCTTTTTCTAATTGTTGGAGATATTGGTTTAAGGTGTTGATTTTGGCTCTTTCTTGTTTTTTGATATGTGCATCTATTGCTATAAATTGGTCTCTGATCATTGCTTTTGCTGTGTCCCAAAGATTTTGGTATGTTGTGGTTTCATTCTCATTTAATTCAAGGAATTTTTGAATTTCCATTTTTATTCTCCTCCTACTAAGTCTTTCCTAAGGGAAGTGTTGTTCAATTTCCATGTGTTTGTTATTTTTCCGTTGATCTTCCTATTGTTGATTTCTAATTTGATAACATTATGATCTGAGAAGATGCTTTGCAGTATTTCAGTGTTTTTAAATTTATGAATTCTTGCTTTATGGCTTAGAGTATGGTCTATCATGGAAAATGTTCCATCTGCACTGGAAAAAAATGTATATTGTCCGTTGTTGGGTGAAGTGCTCTGTCAATGTCTATAAGGTGAAGTTGGTGGATTGTATTATTTAGCTCTTCTGCATCTTTGTTGAGTTTCTTTCCAATTGTTCTATCTTTCACTGAAAGTGGTATATTAAAGTCTCCCACTATGACTGTGGAGTTATCTGTTTGCCTTTTCCACTCTTTTAAAGTCTGAGTTATGTATTTTGGGG
>NW_006922358.1:938134-939371 GCF_000298275.1 Orycteropus afer afer
ATGTCTCTGGTTCCTTGTTTACAATCTTGTAAGCTCATTTTACTTTGGATATGTCCATAGCTGTGGTTTCTGAGTTATGTAATTTTGTGTGTTAATGGTTGGTTGTCATTTGCTATTTTTGGTTCTCTGTTCAAAGGAGTCCCTTTAGCATCTCTTGTAAGATTGGTCTGGTTTTAACAAATTCCCTTAGTTTTAGCTTATCTGGAAATCTAATTTCACCATCATATTTGAGGGACAGTTTGACTGAGTATATAATTCCTGGTTGAAAATTTTTCTCTTTCAGGATTTTATATACACCAGCCCCTTGCCTTCTCGCTTGCATGGTTTCTGCTTAGAAATCAGAGTTTTTCTTACTTGTTTTACTTTGTAAATAACTTTTTTTTTTTCCCCATGCTGGTTTCAGCTTTCTTTCTTTGTCTTTGTTTTTGATGAGTTTGATGATGATATGTCTTGGTGATTTCCTTTTGGGGTTTATCTTGTTTGGGGTTCATTGGACTTCCTGAATGGATATATTCTCATCTTTCATCATATCAGGGAAACTCTCCTCCAATGAATTTTGAACAAATTTCTCAGTGGTTTTGTTTTTTCCTTCCTGTTCTGGAATTCCAATGACATGTAGGTTATTCATTTTGATGGTATCCCACATGAACCTTGGACTTTCTTCTTCTCTTTTTTTTTTTTCCCAGTAATATAGAGCTTGTCTTTATTTAAAATTTTGGTATTCTTTTAATCTGAGCTTTTGCATTAATTTTGACTTAAAATATTGCATTTAAATAATATTAATCTTGATTACTGTGATTTATGACATCTCTTTACATTTGTGACTAACTTATCTTACTCTACCATAGCCTTATCTAAAAAAATTGGTTCATTAGTTTTGCAACAGTTGGTGGTGTGATTCAACAAATCTTCACTCCGTTTGGTCTTTTTTCTGATTGATGCCTTTCCAAAGAAGTATTCAAGTATTTGTCTTCAATCTCATTAATTCTATCTTCAATGCATCAATTCTACTCCTTTACCTTTTCAATGTGCTATCTATTTCTGACCATTTAGTATTAATCTTCTGGATTTCTGTCTGTAGATTTAGAATCATTTCTAATTTTTCATTTATTTTGTATTTTGTTCTTGTTTTTTCTTCCAAAATTCTTCTAGGGTTTTTTCTGTGTTTTCGTTGGTCTGTCTCTCAATCCTTTGAAGATACCTAAAGATAATTCTTTTGAATTCCTTATCAGAGAGT
>NW_006922358.1:942229-943557 GCF_000298275.1 Orycteropus afer afer
AGTTGTTTTAACAACTAATAACATCAAATATTCATGAAGTTCTTTGCTTCTTTAGCGGCTGGACTTTACTTTTAGACCAGCTACACCTGTGTTTACAAGCTAGCTCTTGTGGTTCCAAACCACCATTATCAATAACCAGTAAAAGAAAGATTTATCACATTCTTTGTATTTTTTTAAGAATGAGGAAATCATGCTCAAAAGCACATCAGCAAAAATGCCCCCTTCTTCAAATATATATATATAAAATTTAGATATAATTCTAAAAAAAAACAAACTCTAAATCACTGCCATTGAGTCAGATCCAACTCAGTGACCTCTCCATGGGTTTCTGAGGCAGTGTCACTACAGAAGTCTTTCTTGGGAGGAATGGCAGGTGGGTTTGAACCACCAGCCTTCTTGTTAGCAGTCAAATGCCTTAGGCACTATGCCACCAGAGCTCCTTAGATATAATTAACAGGTGATAAAATTCCCCATTTTAAAGAATGCAATTCAAAGTTTTTAGTATATTCACAAAATTGTGCAACATCATAAATATGTAATTCCAGAAGATTCTCATTACTCCAAAAAGAAAACCTATAGCCATTAGCAGTCACTTCCAATTTTCCCCTCCCTCCATCTCCTACCAATAACTAACCCACTGACTAGCCCACTTTCTGTCTATACAGGTTTGCCTGTTTTGGACATTTTAGAATGTATTGTAACCATACAACACATGACCTTTTGTGTCTGGCTTCATTCACTTACCTTAATGTTTTCAAGTTTTATCTATGTTGTACCGTATATCAGTACTTCATATCCTTTTACATCTGAATAATTTTCTTTTATCTTACAATAATTTTGATGATTATGATAATGATGATTACCCATATTATTGTTTCATACATTTTATTTATTCATTCCTCAATTTCTAAACAAGTTATTTCCAATTTTAGCTTATTAAGTGTGTGTGTGTGTGTGTATGTATATATATATAAAACTTTTATGTAAAAGTTTTTGCATGAATACATGTTTTATATTATTTTGGCTATATACCAAGGAAAGGAATTACATTCTCATAGGATAACTCTATGTTTAATTTTTGGAGGAACAGTCAAATTGTTTTCCATGGTGTCTGCATCATTGCCCATTCCCATCAGCAATGGTGACAGGTCCTATTTCTTCACATCTTTTCAAACATTTGTTACCGTCTATTTTTTCTTTTTGTTTTTCTGCATATGTATTAATTCAATTATTATTGCCATTTGAATGAGTTTTAACTTGTTTTTCTTAATGATACTGAATATCATTTAACCGTCTTAGTGGCTATTTGTATGTTTTTTGATGAAATG
>NW_006922358.1:948087-949754 GCF_000298275.1 Orycteropus afer afer
TGTGTCATATTATATTAATTTACATAAGTGATATTGGTCTATAATTTTCTTTTCTTGTGATATCTTGTCTGGGTTTGGTTTCAAGCTAACTAGCCTATAGAATGACTTGGGGAACATTTCTAAAATTTGAAAGAGTTTATCAAAGATCTACATTTAGGTGTTTAAACTTTTGGTAGAATTTGCCAGTGAAACCATTTGGTCTTAAGATCTTCTTTGTGGAAAGCTTTTGTTTACTAATTATATAATTTTATTTATTGTATGTCTATTCAAATTTTGTATTTTCTCTGCTGTTTTGTTAGTTTGTGTCTTTCTAGTAATTTGTCCTTTTCATTGTAGGTTATGTAATTTCTTGGCATATAGCTGATCACAGTTCTACCTTATAACTATCTCTATTTATGCAAGAAAATGGTAATATCAACTCTTCCATCGTTGATTTTAGTAATTTGAATCTTCTCTCTCTATTTTCTTGGTCCATTTAGCTAGGTTGTGTTAAAATTTGATATTTTCAGTATAATAAACTTTTGTTTTCATTGATTTTTTTCTATTATTTTTGCTATTGCATTTACTCATTTTTTTTTTTCTATTTCATTTATTCTTTTGTTCTCTGATATTAATTATTTTCTTCCTTCAACTCACTTTGGGTTTAGTTTAAGTTTTCCTTCCTAGATTCTCAAGGTGGAATGTAACATTTTTTACTTCAGAACTTTCTTCATTTTTAATGTAGGTGTATAGAGCTCTAAGCATTGCTTTTGCTGCAGCCCATAAGTTTTTGTATGTTGTGGTTTTCTTTTCATTTTTCTCAAAATATTTTCTAATGTTCCCTGTGATTTCTTCTTTGACTCATGAGTCATTTAGCAAAGTCTTTTTTAATGCCTACATTTTTATAAATCTCCCAAATTTCTTTCTGTTACTGATTTAAAATTTCATTCCCTTGTGAACAGAGAACCTATTCTATATTATTTCCATCATTTTAAATTCATTGTGGTTTGTTTTATAACTATCATATGGTCCATCCTGGAAAATGTTCCATGTGCTTTTGTGAAGAATGTGTATCCTGCTGCTGTCGGGTAGAATGTTCTATAAAGTTCTGTTAGATAATGTGGTTTTATACTGCTGTTTATGCCTGCTGATTCTTTGATAATCTTCTGTGTAGTTGTTCTTTCCACATTGAAAATTGGGAATTGATATCTCCAATTATTATTATTAAATTGACAGTTTTCCTTTTCATTTATGTCAGTTTTGTATCCAGTATGTTGGTGCTCTGTTATGAGATGTATGTATGTATATAAATGTTATATTTTTCTAGTGATCAATCCTTTTATCACTATAAAAAATCCTCTTATTTCTAGTACCAATTTTTATCTTGAAGTCGTCTTGTCAACTATTAGTATAATCATTCCAACTATCTTTTTGGTTATTGTTTTTATAGTATGACTCTTTCTGTCTTTTCACTTCAACTTAGTTGTGTTCTTGAATCAAAATTGAATTTCTTCTATACAACATATTGTTGTATCATTTTTAAAAAGTCCATTCTCAACCTTGTAACTGGGAAGTTTGATGCATTTCCATTTAAAATAATTACTAATGAGGTAGGATTTACATGTGCCATTTTACATTGATTATACACACACACACACACACTCACACACATATATATATATATATAT
>NW_006922358.1:950529-954944 GCF_000298275.1 Orycteropus afer afer
TTCTTTTACATTTATCTATTAACTTACCTGTACTAATGTTCTTTATGTTGGAATTAAGTCATAATTTTGTGATCTTTCATTTCACCCTAAGAACTCTAATATTAATTTCGTGTAGGGCACAACTTCTAGAGGGAAATTTTCTCACACTTCACTTATTTGTGAATATCTTAATTTCTCATTCACTTTTTAAAAATAATTTTGCTAAATATAGGATGTTTATCTGATAGTTTTTTTTTTCTTTCTACACTTTTTTCTTTCCCCACTGTCTTCTGGTCGGTTTCTGATGAAAAATCAGCTCTTACTTATTGAGGACTCCATGTAAGTAATAAGTCACTTTTCTTCTGTGATTTTCAAAATTTAGCACAAAATCCTTCACTTTCAACCGTTTGATTATGAAGCCTAGCTTCATACTTATTTGAGTTCATCCTACTTGGAATTTGTTGAATGTCTTATATATGTAGATTAAAAATTTAATCAAATTTGGAAAGATTGTGGCTGTTATTTTTCTCAAATATCCTGTCTCTTTCTTTCATTTTGGGACTACCAATCTTCAACTTTACTGATTCTCTCTTCTGTCTCCTTAAATACAGTTTTGGTCCCTGTGATAGTTAAGGTTATATGTCAAGTTGACTCATCCATAATTCTAAGTGATTTATCAGTTATGATGTAATTGTCCCAATGATGACATCTGACATCCTACTTGTAGTTTTTGTAGTGTGTTGCATGTGTAGATTAGAATTTTTCATCAAATTTGGAAGTGTAATCACCTCCATGATGAGATCTTCTCTAAACAATCATTTGAAAAGGAGCTTCCTTCAGGCTGTGGACTGCTTCCAGTATATGGGAAAAAAAGTCTCTGTCTTCTTTCTCCCAATCCTTCATTTGGCTCATCATCATCATCATCTGAACTTGAACCAGTGGCCTGCCATATTGCCTGCCAATCTTTGGATAGTTGCCTTCACAGCTTGTGAATCAAGAGACTTTCATTTTACTTGCCAATCTTGGATTCATTAGCCACCACAGCCAACAACTTCCTATATTGCCCACCAATCTTGGGTTCATCAGCCCTGCAGCTGCATGAGTCAGGAGAAGCCTTCACCTTGACATTTGACCTATGGACTTGCCTGCCTCTACAACCAAATGAGCCATTTCCTTGAGATATATTTCTTTCTCCCCCCACCTCTTTCTCTCTTTACATTTTGCTGGTTCCTCTAGAGAACCCAGACTAAGAC
Source organism: Orycteropus afer afer (assembly GCF_000298275.1). NCBI lineage: Eukaryota > Metazoa > Chordata > Mammalia > Tubulidentata > Orycteropodidae > Orycteropus > Orycteropus afer. The sequence continues at coordinate 951,762 of NW_006922358.1, forward strand.
AACCATTACAATAAACCTTTATTTTCATTTACCATAGTATTCAACTCTAGCATTTCTATTTGGTACTTCACTTATAATTTCTCTTTGTTGATATTCTCTATTTAGTGGTACATTGTTATCTTATTTTTCTATCTTTCTTTAGACATGGTTTACTATACTTCTTTGAATATGTTTTAAATAACTGAGGTAAAGTCTTTGTATGATATTCCAATTTCTGGAATTTCTCCTGGATCATTTCTAGTGATTTCTTAAATGTAAAAGGATCATACATTTGTATTGTTTCTTGGCAAGGCTCACATTTTATTGTTGTTGTTGTTTTTACAAATTGAACATTATAACAATAGTGTAATGTGTCTACTCTGGGAATCAGCTTTCCCACTCTTTCAGGATTTATTGTTGCTGTTGCTGTGTTGCACTGTAATTGTGATTGTTTTTGTTTTGTTTTTTTAGTGCTTTTTTCTAAATTAATTTCATAAAGACTTCATTCTCTGTCATGTTGCCCCTACAATCTCTACTCAATTAGCAAATAATTAGACAGAGATTACCTTATATTACTGGGACTACTAATCTCTCAGTATTTGTTAAGAGGCACTGTGTGCTTTTTGGGGCATGCCTTGAACTCTTAGCAAGTAGTTGACAATTCTGTCTCAGTGTTCACTTCTTGCTTGTACAGCCAGAGATGAGAAATTTCGGCCAACTCAAGTCTTACCTGAACATGTGCCCAATCCTACATATAAATGTTGTCTTAGAGTCCCAGAAATATGTTGGAAACTTTCAAAGCCTTTATAGATATGTAATTTCCAAGATTTTACTTGGAAGATTTTTTTTGTTGTTGTTCACCTATTATTTGTCTCAATTCTTATCCACTGACTTAGGCAGCTGTAAAGTTAAATGTTCACCTTAATTATTTTTGACAAATAGCTGTGCCAAACATGGTTTTCTTACTGTTTGAACTCTGAGTTAGATTAAATACAGACAACATTACAGGTCAGGTCTTCCAAGAAAGCTCTGGAAAGTCAAATAATAACAATTTGAGGGGAATAAGGTATTAAAAGAGCCCTAGCCACATCTTCTGCCTCCAGTGACTTCCAGGCTGCACTGGATATGCAGGTGGTTATTTTTCAAGGCAACCATGGAGCTAGAGTTTAGGACAAATTAAAACACCACAAAAGAACACTGTTCTTACTGATATCTGGGTGTTCTCCTTGAATAAATCCTCACAGTTTGCTGCAAGCTTTGATTAATTTTCATGTATCTGAAAAAGGTAATCTGGCTAATTTGGCCAGCTTTTTCATTACTTTTATGTGGGGAAGAATGTTTCAGAGATCTTTACTTACATTGGTCCCATTTTTACTGATGTAATGTTGACCTTTTCTATTATTTTGCTAAAAGTACTTCATAGTAGTTGAAATAAATTAGAACTTATTTCTTAAATAAAGCAATCCATTCTATTAAAAATAATTTTTAACATTGTAAAAGCCCTTTTTATTGCAAAATACACACCCAACAATGCCCAGCAGACATGAGTAATGAGTATTGCCCAGAATAACAGGGACTCTATCATTTTAGAATTTAGGTTGTTGTTGTTGTTGTTAAGTGCCGTAGAGTCGTTTCCGACTCATAGCGACCCCATGCACAGCAGAACGAAACACTGCCCGATCCCGCACCAGCCCCACAATCCCTGCTATACTCGAGCCCATCATCGCAGCCACTGTATTTAGGTGGATATGTTACTAAAATGAAAAAAAAGAAAAATTCTTTCTGTTGAATTGCAACTGTTGATTTCTTCTTCTTCTTCTTTATTATAGTTTGAGTGAAACTTTACAGAGCATATTAGTTTTCCATTCAACAATTTATACATATTTTGTTTTGTAGCATTGTTTGCAATCGCTTTCATTTAACAGTACTCTTCCTACTTCCTCCTGGTTTTGTAGTTTCCATTTGTCCTTCTTCCCTTCCCCTTCCTACCTTAAAGCTATGGTATAGAGTAAATGTTGCCCTTTTGGTCTCATTTGGTTGATTGTACTGAGGAGTACATTTCTCCCTGATGCTATTATTCATTTTATAGGGCTGTTTATTGTTTGCCCAAAAGTTGATCCCTGGGATCAACTTGAAGGGTGACTTAAGGCTTCAGTGTAGTGGGTCCCACTAGTCTCTATCAAATAAGTAAGTTGTGTCCTTTTTATGACTTTGAATATATTTTTTTCTACATATTTTCCATATTCTCTGTCTAGGACCTTCTACTGTGATCCTAATCAGAGAGGTCAGTAGTAGTAACTGGGCACCATCTAGTTTTGATCTCAAGGTAGTGGAGGCTGAGGTTTGCATGATCTACTAGTCCTTTGGACTAATTGTCTTATTGAATCTTTGATTTCCTTCACTTTTCTTTGCTGTGAATGAGGAGAGACCAATAATTGCATCTTCACACACTTTTGAGACCCAAGTTGCTATTCAAAACAGTGGAATGTAAAACATTGTCTTTGTGAACTATGTTATGCCAATTGACCTAGATATTCACCCATACTGTGGTCCTATGACCCAAGTCCAGTGAGTCATTCCCTCATGGTGTTTGACTATGGCTAAGAAATTTTCAGAACTTTGCTCCTTGTATGATCTACTATATGCAGGGATATATTTACAGCACATATAAATATATATGTAGAAATCTCATTTGCTAGACCTATATATATATACTCATGGGTATACCCCCATTACCTTCCCACATTTCTTCAGCTTGCATGTCTTCCTATGTATTTACTCACAGACATAGTTTATTATTACTATTCTTGCAAGATTGTGTATGTAATAGTATATATCTTGTTTTTTACTCCTTTGGACCTCTCAGTGTCCTCCTTGTACTTCCCCCCTCTTATTATATATTGCCTTTCACTTCATCTAAGTTCATATGTGTCTGCTCTCTAAATAGTAAGTTACCCTACCTTCTACTACCACCCCTGGTAATCATCAAATAATTTCTTTCTGTTTGTAAACTTTTTCTTGGCTTTTTTGTATTAGAGGTTTCATGGAATATTTGTCTTTTTGTGATAGACTTATTTTACTCATCATAATGCCCTCCAGGTTAATCCATGGTTATGAGATGTTTAGTGGATTCTCTATTATTATTTATTATAGCATAGCATTGCATTGTGTGTATGTACCACAGTGTGTTTATTCATTCATCTG
>NW_006922359.1:0-646 GCF_000298275.1 Orycteropus afer afer
TTACAGCTAAGAAAACCCTCTAAGTTTTCCTTGGCTGATTTTCAGAAGTAGATTGCCAGGGCTTTCTTCATGTCTGTCTTAGTTTGGAAGCTCTGCCAAAACCTGTTCATCATTATAGCAACACATGACCCTCCCCTGGCAGATGAATGGTGGCTGCGCATGAGGTGCGTTGGCTGGAATTGCACCCAGGTCTCCCGCATGGCAGGCAAGGGCCATGACTGGTCTACATCCTCTATTTGCACTCAGATTCTTGACTCAGAATCTGCTTCTGGGCAAATCAAAGTATGACACAAAAATGCTGACATTACTTTCATCTGTGAAAAAGTCCTTTGTTCATCCCAAACACCCCTCCAGCTCCTTCCTTCCCCATGTCTCTGCTTCTTTTGCCCTGCACACTTCTCAAAAGCATTGCTCGTATTTACAAGTCAAAACAACCATGACCCCACGGTGCCAGCCCAGGGCTAATGTCCCATTATATGCACCAGTACCATTGTCCATTGTTACAATCTGGCAATATGTGAATAGTAAAATTATGGACACTATGAATTATAATGGGAGTTCCTGGGTGATGCAAATGGTGAACTGGTTTGGCTGGTAACTGAAAGGCTGGGAGTTTGAGTCTACCCTGAGGTGCCTTGGAAGAAAG
>NW_006922359.1:1846-3133 GCF_000298275.1 Orycteropus afer afer
TAATCAGCTCCATGGTGCAATTTGCTGTGTGCTGCCTTAGGGATGTGGTCTGCTTCCAGTACATCAGGAGAAGCTTTGAGGAAGGTCTCGGAACTTTTTGGCACATCTGGATCCTGCATTTGGCTGATTCTTCATCTTAATTGCCTGCCATGTTGTCTGCCGATCTTAGGACTGTTTCTAGACTTGAACTAGTGGCCTGCTGTGTTGCTTAATAATTTTGGGACTGTGCCTCTTTATCCTGGTTGACCTTGGGCTTGTTAGCCTCAGCAGCCAGCAGCTGCCTGAGTTAAGAGAAGCCTCCAGCTTCAGTGGGTCAGGAGCAAGAGGCAGAACTGAAGCCCAAGGTCGATGGGCTTTCACCCAGCCCCTAGAGCTGGCACTTTGAACTTGGACTTCTAGCTCCTAAACTTTAAGAAAATGAACCCCTGTTTGTTTAAAGCCATCCAGCTGGGGTATCTTCTGTTAGAGCAGCACTGGAGAACTGAAACATCACCCTTAACAGAAACTCATTGCCACTTGAGCGACAACATCTCTATCCCCCTTTTCTCAGGCCTTGTTACTGTGAATAAACTTTGGTCTCTATGCATTTGCCTATTGCAGATATTTCATGTAAGTGGGATCATACAACACTTGTCCTTTTGTGAATGACTCCTTTCACTCAGCAACATGTTTTTAAGGTTTATCCATATTGCAGCATGTATCAGAGCTTCATTCTTATTTATGGCTAAATTTGTATGGATGGACCACATTTGTTGATTGACACTTGGGTTGTTTCCACCTTTTGGCTATTGTGAATAGTGCTGTTGTGAACATTGGTGTCAAAGTAAGGGGAACTCTAAACATAGATCAGTTCTCCTTAGCTCTCTGTTCAAAATCTTTCAGTGGAGAAAAACCCAAAGTCCCCCGTTTTGCCTATAAGACCCTATCAGACACGGCCCCAGTCATCTCTGCTCTCGTCTCCTACTCTCTCCCAGCTCATTCTGGTGTCTTTGCCGCTCCTGCCTCAGGGCCTTTGCACTTACTCTTCCTTGCTTGGAACATTATTTTTCCCAGTCATCCATGTGGCTCTGCTTTCCACTCCTGGCCCTACAGTAACTTTTCAAAAGCTGGCAGGAAGAGCTTTGATAAAAGCAAATCACATCTTGTTCTCTTTATTCACTCCTATAACATTTAGAATAAAATTCCAAACCTTGCAAAGCCTGGCCCCTGCTGACCTCCCCAGTCTCAACTCATCACTGTTCCCCAGCCACAGGGACCTCTCGATTGTTCTTCAAGCAGGTTCTGCCT
>NW_006922359.1:4253-5038 GCF_000298275.1 Orycteropus afer afer
TCAGTGGTAGAATTCTCACCTTCTGTGTGGGAGGTCTGGGTTTGATTCCCAGCCAATGCGTCTTATGTACAGCTACCACTGTTTGTCAGTGGAGGCGTGCATGTTGTCATGATGCTGAGCAGGTTTCAGTGCATCTTTCAGACTAAGACAGACTAGGAAGAAAGGCCTGGCAATATTCTTCCAAACTCAGCCAGTGAAAAACCCTGTGTATCACAACTGTCCAACCCTCCCCCAATCACAGAGATGACAGAGGGTCAGCCAGCATTTCACTCTGTTGTGCATGGGGTCACCATGAGTTGGGGGCCGACTGGGTGGCAGCTAGCAACAAAAACAATAAAGTTGAAGTTGTGTTACCTTGTTGTTAGGTGCTGTTGAGTTGATTCCAACTCATAGTGACCCTATAAACAACAGTGTGAAACACTGCCCAGTCCTGCAGTATCCTCATAATCATTGCTATGTTTGAAACCATTGTTGCAACCACTGTGTCAACCCATCTCACTGAGGGTTTTCCCCTTTTTCACTGACCCTCTTTTTTTTTTTTTTTTAACCAAGCATACTGTACTTTTCCAAGAACTGGTCCTGATAACATACTCATAGTACATGAGATTAAGTCTTACCATCCTCACTCCATAGGAGCATTTTGGCTGTACTTCTTGGAAGACAGACTTGTTCATTATGCTGGCAAAAACCAAAACCACACTCACTGCCATCAAGTTGGATCTGACTCATAGAGACTCCTCCTTGGGTTTCCTAGGCGGTATATCTATGGAAGTAGATTACTCAAC
>NW_006922359.1:6208-9060 GCF_000298275.1 Orycteropus afer afer
GAGCAAAGTAGGCACAGAAGAAAGCAGACACAGGGGAGAAGAGGACACTATGTGAAGATGTTGGAGGCAGACTAGTCTACAAGCCCAGGAATTCCAAAGACAGCAGGATGGAGAGGCTGAGACAAGGACCTTCTCCAGAGCCGATGGAGAGTAGGACTCCTCCTAGAGCTGGCACCCTGAATCTGGACTTCTAGCCTCCTAAACGGTGACAAAATAAATTTTTGTTCTTTAAATTTCTGTTATAGCAGCTCTAGGAGACTAAGACGGGATCATGTGGATTTTATTGTGGTGAAAATACTTACAACAAAACAGACACCGTCCCAGCAACTTCTCAACGTACAACTCAGTGACATTGCTTCCATCCTTCAAGGTGTCCAACCATTCTCATTTTCCTTTTCCAAGTCATTCTACCAACAATAACACGAACTCACAGTATCCTAAGCAGAAACTTCCCTTTTCTCCTCCCTCTTATCCCTGCCTGTTAAACCTAAAAAGATACATTACCATGGAGCCAACTCAGAGTCATAACGACCCAATAGGATAGAGTAGAACTGCCCCATAGAGTTTCCAAGGTTGTAATCTTTATGGAAGCAGACTACTACATCTGGTAACCACTAATTATCTTTGGTTTCTATATATTTGCTGATTTCATATAAGTGAGATCGTATAGTATGCATCCTTTTATGTCTGACTGATTCCACTCGGCGTGTGTTCTAGGTTCATCCATGTTGTGGTGACACATCTGGACTTCATTTGTTTTTGTGGCTGAGTAGTAGGATCATATGGATTTTGAGTTGGATAGCAAGGCTCTAGAAGAAGAGGTCTGTTATGCTCATGCACCTGTTCATTCATGCATCTGTTCAGTTTTCATTGAGCACCTGTGCCAAGCAGACAGCATCTTAACCCTCATCCACTCACACTCGAATGGAGAAGACAGGAAGCCGATAATTGCACATAGAGTCGATTCATTGTTACCACAGTGACAAGAGCTATTGGCTAAAGCCTTGGGCTCAGAGCATTCTCTGATAAGGTGGCTGGGAACTGGACTGGGAATTTATTCTGTCTCTCAGTCCCTTCTTATCAGAGAAGGTTTCCTCCCTGTTCTTAGCTCACGGTAACTTTCTCTGTCTCCATGACTACTCATAACTACTTGATTGTATAAAAGTAATTAATCCTGTAGCTAGGAGGAAGCTGGTCACAGGATGGACATGCTGTTGGCTCCTGAACAAAAGCCCTCCCTGGTCACAGGATGGTTATGCTGTTGTTGTTATTGTTAGGTGCTCTCGAGTCAGTTCCGACTCATAGACACTCTGTGTACAACCGAATGAAACATGGCCTTGTCCTGTGCCATCCCCCAAATCATTGCTGTGTTTGAGCCCATTTTTGCAGCCACTGTGTCACCCATCTCATTGAAGGGCTTCCTCTTTTTTGCCGGCCCTCTCCTTTAATAAGCATCATGTCCTTCTCCAGGGACTGGTCCCTTCTGATAATATGTCTGAAGTGTGACAGGCAAAGCCTTGCCATCTTCCCTTGTAAGGAGCATTCTGGCTGTACTTCTAAGACAAGTTTATTTATTCTTCTGGCAGTCTATGATATTCAATTATTCTTAGCCAATGCCATAATTCAAATCCATCATAATTCAAATGCCCCTTTTGCATGCATATAGGGTGATTGAAAATAACATGACTGGGGTCAGACTATATGACTATATAAGATATATATGACTATATCTTAGTCCTCAAGACAACATCTTTGCTTTTTAATACTTTACAGAGCTCCTTTGTAGCATATTTGCCCAATGCACTATGTCATTTGATTTCTCGACTGCTGCTTCCACGGGCACTGAATGTAGATCCAAGTAAAATAAAATCCTTGAAAATGCCAGTCTTTTCTGTTTATCATGGTGTTGCTTATTCGTCCATTAGTGAGGATTTTTGTTTTCTTTATGTTGAGGTGTAATCCACACTGAAGGCTGTAGTCTTTGATCTTCATCAGTAAGTGCTTCAAGTCGTCTTCACTTTCAACAAGCAAGATTGTGTCATCTGCATATCATAGGTTGTTAATAAGCCTTCCTTCTATCCTGATGCATGTTCTTCTACATATAGTCCAGCTTCTCAGATCATTTGCTCAGCGTACGGATTAGTACAACCCTGATTTTAATCCATACAGTATCTCCTTGTTCTGTTTGAACGGCTGCCTCTTGGTCTACGTACATGTTCCTTGTGAACATGATTAAGTTTTCTGGAGTACCCATCCTTTCCATTGTTATCCATAATTTGTTATGAGCCACACAGTTAAATGTTTTTGCAGAGTCAGTAAAACACAGGTAAATCTTTTTCTGGTATTCTCTGCTTTTAGCCAAGATCCATCTGACATCAGCAATGATACCCCTCATTCCAGGTTCTCTTCTGAATCTGGTTTGCATTTCTGGCAGTTTCCTCTCATTGTACTGCTGCAACCATTATGCTTACGGTTGTGTAACCTGCACCTAAACAAAGGCAGCCCCCTTTTACTTCCCTTCCTCTTGCTTCCATGAAGACTACCACAAAGTCCAGCACATATACCTCTCAGTTCGTCTATATAAACCCAAGGCCCAAGTTCCTCCTTGTCCTCTCACCCATGGTGCATTGAGGGACATATCTGTAAGTGACTAAAACCAAGCATCCTTAGACAAGAGTCTTTTGGGAGAATCTGGATCTTTATAAACCTATTTATTATCATTGTTTATTGTTGTCCTGATTACTGTAATAAAAGCCTGTGACTGCATTAGTGAGTAGTGTGATTATTTGTTCTGATGCAAAGAGCCCTGCACTGATTATTTTACTCAGAACATCACAAGGGCTATGAAGGAC
>NW_006922359.1:10120-13531 GCF_000298275.1 Orycteropus afer afer
CAGTGATAGGATAACATCCATACACATACAAGGAAGACCAGTTAATACTACTATTATTCAAATTTACACACCAACCACCAAAGCCAATGGTGAGGAAATTGAAGATGTTTACCAACTTCTGCAGTCTGAAATTGACCAAACATGCAATCAAAATGTGTTGCTTATCACTGGTGATTGGAATGCAAAAGTTGGAAATTAAGAAGAATCACCTGCAGTTGGAAAATATGGCCTTGGTTGGAGATTGCATGATAGAATTTTATGAGACCAACAACATACTCATTTGAAATATCTTTTTTTAACAATACAATCAGTAACTATACATGTGGACTTCGCCAGATGGAGTACACAGGAATCAGATTGACTACATCTGTGGCAAGAGGTGATGGAGAAGCTCAATATCTACAACCAAAACAAGGCCAGGAGCTAAATGTGGGACAGACCATCAACTACTCATATGCAAGTTCAAGTTCAAGTTGAAGACAAAACAAGTCCATGAGAGCCAAAATATGACTTTGATTATATCCCTCTTGCATTTACAGACCGTCTAAAGAAAATATTTGATGCATTGAACAACAATCACTGAAAAACTAGAGGAATTGTGGGATGACATCAAGAACGTCATCCATAAAGAAAGCAAAAGGTCATTAAAAAGACAGAAAAGGAAGAAAAGACCAAAATGGATGTCAGAAGAGACTCTGAAACTTGCCCTTGAACGCGGAATAGCTAAAGCAAATGGAAGAAACAAGATAAAAGAACTGAACAGAGGATTTCAAAGAGCAGCTTGAGAAGACAAAGTCACTTATTATAATGAAATGTGCAAAGATCTGGAGTTAGAAAACTGAAAGGGAAGAACATGCTCAGGGTTTCTCAAGCTGAAAGAACTGAAGAAAAAATTTAAGCCTTGAGTTGCAATATTGAAAGATTCTATGGGCAATGTATTGAATGATGTAGGAAACATCAAGAGAAGATGGCAGGAATACACAGAGTCACTGTACCAAAAAGAATTGGTCAATGTTCATCCATTTCAGGAGGTGGCATAGGATCAAGAACCAATGGTATTGAGGGAAGAAGTGGAGGCTGCACTGCAGGAATTGGTGAAAAACAAGGCTCCAGGAATTGACAGAATACCCATTGAGATGTTTCAGCAAACGGATGCCACACTGGAGGCACTCATTTGGCTATGCAAAGAGATTTGGAAGTCAGCTACCTGGCCAACTGACTGGAAGAGATCTGTATTTGTACCCATTCCAAAGAAAGGTGATCCCACAGAATGTGGACATTATTGAACAATATCATTAATATCACACGCAAGAAAAATCTTACTAAAGATAATTAAAAAATGGTTGCAGCAGTATGTTGACAAAGAACTTCCAGAAATACAAGCTGGATTCAGAAGAGGATGTGTAACAAGGAATATCATTGCTGATGTCAGATGTCTCTTGGTTCAAAGCAAAGAATACCAGAAAGATGTTTACTTGTGTTTTAGTGACTATGCAAGAGCATTCGATTGTGTGGATCATAACAAATTATGAGAAGAATGGGAATTCTAGAACACTTAATTGTACTCATGAGGAATCTGTACATAGACCAGGAGGCTGTTGTTCGAGCAGAACAAGGGGATACTGCATGGTTTAAAATCAGGAAGGGAATGTGTCAGGGTTGTATCCGTTCACCATATTTATTCAATCTTTATGCTGAGCAAATAATCTGAGAATCTGGACTATATGAAGAAGAACGTAGCATCAGGATTGGAGGAAGACTCATTAACAACCTGTGATATGAAAATGGCACACCTTTGCTTGCTGAAAATGAGGATGACTTGAAGCACTTACTGATGAAGGTTGAAGACTACAGTCTGCAGTATGGATTACACCTCAATATAAAGAAAACAAAACTCCTCACAACTGGACTAATAAGCAGCATCACAATAAATGGAAAAAAGATTGAAGTTGTCAAAGACTTCGTATTACTTGGTTCTACAATCAACACCAATGGAAGCAACAGTCAAGGCATCAGACGATGTATTGCACTGGGCAAATCTGCTGCAAAAGACCTCTTTGAAGTGCTGAAGAGCAAAGATGTCTCCTTGAAAGTAAGGTGTGCCTGACGCAAGCCATGGTATTTTCAGTCACCTCATATGCATGTGAGAGCTGAACAATAAATAAGGAAGACCAAAGAAGAGTTGATGCTTTTGAGTTGTGATGTTGGTGAAGAATGCTGAAAGTACCATGGACTGCTAAAAGAACTAACAAACCAGTCCTAGAAGGAACGCAGCCAGAATGCTCCTTGGATGCAAGAATGGCCAGACTTCGTGTCACCTACTTTGGTCATGTTGTCAGAAGGTGCCAGTCCCTGGAGAAGGATATCATGGTTGGTAAAGTGGAGGGTCAAGGAAAAAGGGAAGGCCCTCAATGAGATGGATCGACACAGTGGCTGTAATGATGGGCTCAGGCATGGCAGGGATTGTGAGGCTGCACAGGACCGGGCCATGTTCTGTTCCGTTGTATATAGGGTGGCTATGAGTTGGAGACGACTCAACAGCACCTAACAACAACAACATGTGGCCATTGGTGATTCAGTGGTAGAATTCTTGCCTTCCTCATGGGAGACTCAGGCTTGATTCCCAGCCAATGCACCTTTGTGCAGTCACCACCTGTCTGCCATGGAGGCTTTGCTATGATGCTGACTAGGTTTCAGCAGAGGTTCCAGACTTAGGCAGACTAGGAAGAAAGGCCTGGAGATCCACCTCCAAATAACAGCCCAAGCAAACCCTATGGATCACAACGGTATGATCCACACTGGACCATGGAGATGGTGCAGGAATGGGCAGGTTTAGTTCTGTTGTACGTGGGGTCGCCATGAGTTGAGGGCTGACTCAAAGGCAGCCAACAACAACAGGAATTCTTGCAAACTAGAAACATCTAGCCACAAATAACTTTCCAGTGCATTTCGGTGGGATGCTAAAGCCAGCAATTAATAAAGCTGACATGTTGGGCTTAGCAGACACTTCATTTATTGATTTTGATTTTACAACTTTTTTGGTTTAAAATATTAAACAGTAGGGCTTTTAACTTCTTTCTTCCTGGGATTGAACGTTTTTACACACTTCTGGAACTTCTTCAGGGAGCGCCTGGGTCTCTGGGTCTGAGGTAAGGAGCAGATTTCAGAGCATCTGAGGAGCGACTGTCCCAGGAGTTTTTGAAGTACCAGTGCCCCCAAGCGTCTTGATTGGGAAATATACCCTGGCAAGGCAGAGGACTAGCAGCCTATGGTCCATAGTCTCAAAGTTGGTCCATCTGCACAAAAACCCAAGTCTAAAGAGAAGGAAGCGTGCTCCCCTAGCACAATATTCTTTTCATGCCTCTCTGCCTATGAACCTGCAGTTCCCTCTCCATTGTGGTACTTATTTTT
>NW_006922359.1:14271-15763 GCF_000298275.1 Orycteropus afer afer
TGGACTCAAGGAGACGACAATTGTGAAGGTGGCACAGGGCAAGGCAGCATTTCGTCCTGTTGGACATGGGGTGGCTGTGAGTCAGAGTTAAGGGCAATGAACAATAACAACAACTCTTTATACATATGAGACAATTTACATATGTAAATATGTAAATATAAATTTACACATGTAAATTGTCTCATGTATAAAAATACATATTTGTCATATATATTATATATATATACACACACATATATATATATATATACATATATATAATTTTTTCTCCTTCTCTGAACTATTTCAAAATAAGTTCCAGATATAATGTCCCAAAATACTTCACTATATACTTCCTTAGAAATACACAGTGTTGTATTCTCTGACATACTGCAGTAAAATGATCAAAGTCAAGAAATTTACCATTGACACACTATTACATAATACAGAGTCTAGATTCAAATGTCCCAAAACATTTTTGTAGAGTTTTTCTCTCTTTGATCTATGATCCAGTTTAGGGGCAGATCCATGTAGTCCTTGTATCTCTTTTGTGTCCATTAACTTGGAACAATCCCTCAGCTTTTCTTGGTCTTTTATGACACTGAACATTTAAAATCATATTAAATTTTATTTCTAATAGACACAAAAATTGAGAGAATCTTACAGTTACCCACAACACACCCATCACCCAGATTCGATTCAACGGTTATCAAGATTTGGACATTGACATCTTAGAAGAATCCAGGCCGGTTTTGTTTTTACTGGGCACTCGATGTGGGTTTACCAGTTGTTTCCTCATGATTAGCTTCAGGGTACACAGTTTGGGCAGGAGCCACAGAAGTGGTGCTGAGAGCTTCTTGGGGCAGCATTTCAGGTGCATATGTTACCCTCTTGTCTCTCCGCTCTGGACCTGGAAATCTTCTGCGCACTGTATTTGGGAGGACGCAGGGAGAAGGAGGTCTGAGAAAGAGCCAGCAGAGCTTAGTGGGCAGGTGTTTTCTTGGTTTGCAGATGGGGTGGGACTGGAGAGGACGTGGTACTTCCCAGAGTGTGAAGCTAACGGTTGCTGTTGAGTCACTTCCGGTTCATGGTAACCTCAAGGATGTCAGAGCAGAAGGGTGCTACTGAGGGTTTTCAATGGTGGATGTTTTTAAGTCTATCACTGGACCTTTCTTCTGGGTGGGCTCAAACCTCCAACCCTTTGGTCAACAGCTGAGCGAGCCAACCGTTTGCATCTGTGCTTACTTATTTATCGTTGCATATAATCTTTATTAGATTGAGGAAGTTCCTTTCTGTTTCTAGTTTGCTGAGAGTTTTTTGTTTGTTTTGTAAGATGAATGAATGTTGAGTTCCATCAAATGCTCTTTCTGCATCTGTTGAGATAATCACATGCTTTTTTCTGCTCTATTCTGTGAAGGTAGTGAATTATACTGATTGATTTACAGATATTAAACTGCGTTTGCATTTCTGAAATAATTCCATTTGGTCATGATGTATTGCTTTATATATATAT
>NW_006922359.1:42077-65153 GCF_000298275.1 Orycteropus afer afer
CTCACAGAGGTGGCTTCTTTAACTTCTCCACTGTGCAGGAATTCAGTTATATATAAAATTGAACTGCTCAAGAGCTGAGGGAGACTAGAAATGATGGGTTCACACCCAGGTGCATTGTCATACAACTCAAACAATGGTGCAGCTACCAGTTTGTAGTTTTTTGGGATTGCAAACAAGGGTTTCTCTTGAAGCTGAACCAGAAACAACATCTTCTGTTCCTTGTTGCTGTTAGGTGTTGTCTAGTCGGCTCTGACTCATGTACAACAGAATGAAACACTTCCTGGTGCTGTGCCAGCCCCACAATCCCTGCTTTGTATGTTCCTTAGGCTTTGTAATATGTGCAGGAATATATGGGTCCTGAGGAGGTTCAAAATTTGGTCTCCACCAGTTGCCGATGTACTCATCAGTGACCCAGTCTTACAGGGCTCCATCTTGACGACCTAGTATCTGACATTAAGCATTTTCGTCCTTCAACTTCATCTTCTCCTGGCTTAAGTTCACCACCAGGTAATCTGAAGAAAGTTTTTCCTAACTCTAGTAGTAACACACGGGGTAGCGGTGCTCGTGGACAATCAAAACTCCGTCTACAGTTCTCCTCATTCCGATTTTATCAAATTCCTCCTCATGCGTTGACATCTGGCTGCAACAGAGCTGTCCTTTCTGTAGAAGGGTGAGAGGGTGCAGGTTGATGGCGTGGTCCAGGGTGAGGAGCTGGGTCTGCTGGATGTCCTTTCTTTTTTAGATGGGAGGCATGTGTCTTTTTTTTTTTTTAAATTTTTATTGTGATTGGGGTGAAAGTTTACAGAGCGAATTCACTTCCATACAGCAGCTCACATACACTTTGTCTAATGACATTGACTGCAATTTCCCACAATGCAACAGCTCCCCTCCCACTGCCTTCCCATAGTTATCTCTACCCCATCTGCAGATGGAACTTCTATTTCCCCAAACACGGTCACATTCTCAGGGGCAGGTGAGGACGCCAATGTGCTTTCTAGGGGCACACAAGTCAGTCCTTCACAAGCAGCCTGTGCCCATCTACCTGTGTCCTTCCCTCCATGCACTCCTGCGCCCCCCCCCCCAGCTGTCTGCCTGTGCATACACAGCCCTTCTATTCTCCCATGATTGTTCTCTCCAAGGAGTATATCTACCTAATGTAAATGTTCAGCTCATATGCCTGTCTTTTGTTTGGGTGAAAGCCATGGAAGTGGGTTCACCTCCAGATCTGAGGGGCAGCTAGGGGTCATTGCTGGATGTACTTTGGCCAAACTGGTTCACACTCCAGGGCGAGCTGGTTTGTGAGCAATTGGGTGGCACCATGGACCTGCTGGCAAGCTCAGGCCCTGGTGGCCAGCAGAAAGCAGGAAGCAGGAAGCAGGAAGCAGGAAGCAGGAAGCAGGAAGCAGGAAGACTTTCCCCACATGGCAGTGGCTATCTGTATCCTGCTGTGAAGCTGCTGCCTGCCATTCACATTACAGCGCAAGAGCAAAGTTGCCTTTTTTCTTGATTCAGCCTTCGTTTATTTGCTGCAGTCCTCTGACTGCTTTCCTGAGTTTGTCCAGAGTTGAACCTACTGGTTTCTGGTGTCAGGCCATCGTGTCAGGGGATAAGTAGGGAGTTGCCTGTCTTAGTCTCCCAGAGCTGCTGTAACGGAAGTACAGGTGGGTGGGTGTAAGGAACAGGATTCATTTTCTCACAGTTTAGGAGGCAGTTGTTGTTAGGTGCCGTCGGGTCAGTTTTGACACATAGTGACCCTAGGTACACAGAATGAAACCCGCCAGGTCCCGTGCCCTCCTCACAGTCACTGCCATACTTGAGCCCTTCATCACCGCCACTGTGTCAATCCATCTCGTTGAAGGTCTTCCCTTTTTTTTCTCTCTGACCCTCTGCTTTACCCAGCACAATATCCTTCTCCAAGGACTGGCCCTTTCTAACAACATGACAAAGGACGAGAGACAAAGTCTGGCCATTGGTGCTTTTAAGGAGCATTCTGGCTGTACTTCTTCCAAGACAGATTTGTTCATTCTTCTGGCAGTCCAAGGTGTTTTCAATATTCTTCACCAACACCCCAATTCTAGAGGATAGACATCTGAATGTAGGGTGCTGGCCCTCTTTCTTTTGGCTCTAGGGGACAATCCTTGCCTCAGCTTCTCTAACTCCACTGTTCTTTGGTGATCTTCACTTGACATCTGTCTTCCCCCATCTGTGATCATCCCTCTCAGTGTGTGTGCTGCTCCTTGTATCATTCAGAAGTGGTTGGGGTAGGACCCACCCTACACTGATAGTGCCTCATTCACATAGAAAAGAAACCCCTATTTCCAAATGGGATCACATCCTCAGGTATACGGATTAGGATCCAACACACATTTTGGGGGACACCATCCAATCCATACCACCGCCCATGCCACCATCTTCCAAGAAGTCTCGATCTGACTGGCTCTGGATCGTGTATTGATCGCTGCTGTCCCCCACTAGGTGTGAGCCCCTTGAGGGTGAGGACTTTGTCTGCTGTGCTCACTGCTGCCCCCCCCCCAGCACCAAGAACAGTGCTGAGCTCACAGAAGGTGCCCAGTGCCCATACGGTGCTTATAACTGAAGACATTGAGTATCAGAGGAAATAAAGCCAGAGGTGCTGAGTCAAGGGATCAGTTGTTCATACTGTGTGACCAGAGCTAGGGCCTCAGGGTCTCTGGACCATGCTGTTCTGGGCTGGCTGAAAGGCTCTGGGGCTTGGATCACTCAGTCCAGCCACTCTTAGCTGTCCCCAGGGTCTAAGGACAGGCCACGGGCAAATAAGTCCTAAGAGGAGGCAGAGGAGGTTGTGTAAGAAAAGACACTGGGGACAGAAGGCACTAGGCTGCAGGTGGCAGGGCAGGGAAGATGCTGGTTTGGGAGGGAAGGGGCACTGCCCATGGCTGGGTGGCTCTAGAGAGCAAGCTGACTTGGGGGATGGGTGACTCATGGGTAAATAGAGCCCCTGACCACCTCGGTTTTGCTGTTGGCTCAGTTGGGCCTGGACTTCAGCTGTGCCCCATGTCTCTCTGTCTCTCCCTCCACCCACCTCTTCTCCTGGCCTCCCTCTCTCTCCTTCCCTCCCACCTCTACCTCTCACTCTACCTCTTCCCCTGGCCTTCCCTGGGCCTCCTTCCTCTCTACGACTGCGATGCGACTGCGTGTTGACCCACCTTCCCCCTACTCTGTTCCCAGAGCCCACACCCTCGGCCCCTCCCTCTACTTTGCACCCATCCCGCCTCTCTCTCCACTTCACCATTAGTGCCCTTCTTCTGGGCCTGCAGGATGTCTCTGCTGAGCCTGTCATGGCTGGGACTCTGGCCTGGGGCACCCTCTACATGGCTGTTCCTGCTGCTGGTCGGGGCCTCCTGGCTCCTGGCCCACATCTTGGCCTGTGCTTTCTGTGACAAGTGCAATCACCTCTGATGCTTCCTGCAGCCCCTAATGCAGAACTGGTTCTTGGGGGTACCTGAGCCTGCTGAGTGGGGTGGCAGGATGGATCTGGGGTATCAGGACCAGGGCAATCAGAATCATGGGGTGGAGAGCAGGGAGTGGATGGGTCTAGGACAGCAGAGAAGCTAGGAACACTGAGGGGAGCCCCTCTTTCCTCCTTTAGCCCCAGGTCTACTCCTCTCTTCTCTGCCTCACCTCCTTCTCATGCCCAAGCCCTTTCTCTCCTTCTTCCCTTCCCCCTAAGCCTGCTTTGGGCCATTTTCCTGCCTGTGTTTCCTCCATTAGTGTGCCTCTGGCTCTCCTGAGGGGCTTCCAGGGCAGGCTTGACAGAGCCGGACCCCCTGACCTTCCCACAGTCTCACCCTAAACAGGGACCTCATCAGGGATACAATCCTGTTTGCCCACCTTTGCTGGCCTCAGACCTGCATCCGTCCCTGAGAGGGCTGCAGTTCTCCACCTTCTCCTCCCTCCCACCCACAGAGACACGTTGGGCTTGAGGGGAGGTGGGTTCCCTTACTAGATCCCATGTCTTGCTCTCCCCCCTCAAGAAGTACCGATGGGCCCCACTACAGAATCCATCCTCATGGCCACTTGGAAAACGTTCACCTTGAATGAGAAGCATCCATATTCTTTTAGGCTTTCTCCACAATGGTGCCTAAGACAGATGGCCACATAAATCTCACCTGCCTGCCTCCAAAGCTTCTTATTCTCATCCAAGCCCCGATCAGCCCACTTTGCCATTTCCACATGGACTAAACATTGTCAACTCTCATGGCCTCAATTTCCCCACTCTCTCATCCACAGCACCAGTCTGATCTCCATCTTATCATGCTGTGATGATCCACAGATGACCAGGACTTCCCTCATCTCATCCCCTGCCAAGCTGACTCCCCCATCCTTCCTGAAGCCTTCTCTTCTCTAGCTTCAAGACACATATTCTTGGTCTCCTCCTCCCGCCCCATGGCCCTCCTGTCTCTGTTCTTGGCTTCTCCTCATCTGATCTTTTGCAGACCCTCAGGTCCTCCAGGCCCAGAAGGGGCTCCTGTGGCTCTTCTATCTGCCTTGCTTGAAGATCAGTCCCTTGGAGCAAAGCCTGGCAGACCTGACTCAGCTGTGGCCGCCTACCGTCAAGACTTTAGACTGTGCTTAGGTCCTATCTTCCCATGTGTTGTCCTCTGTCACCTGACACCATCCAGTCAGTCACCAACGCTACAGGTACCAACCAGTGCATGTGGTGATAGGCATTGTGGTTACAAATGAGCTCCCTCCTGACCAAGCCTCATGTAGGAAGGACTCAGCCCCCAGCCCTACCCTGGAGGAACCCGTAATCTTGGGGACTATCCAAACCTGTGCAGTTAGGACTGTGGGCTAGATGGAGACAGTGGGAAGCCCAGAGAGGAGGTGTGGCATCTGCCTTTTGGGCAAGCAGGAGGGCTTCCTGGAGGAGGGACTGCTGGAAAAAGGAATTTCTTTTTTAAGCCACTTCTTCTGGGTAGATACTTAGGATTGGCATTGCTGGGTCAGATGGTAGTTCTATGGTCAACTTTCTGAAGAATTGCCAAACGGTTAGTAGGTATTTTTTAAGAAGGGGTAGGTGGTGCAGTGGGCAGTGGTAGTTTCTGAGCTTCCTGCCAGGCCTGACTTCCACTCTGCCCACCACAAGGAGGTCTGGGGTCCAGCTAATGAAAGTTCTGGGTTGCTACTTCCATGCATCCACCTGTGGTGGGTCAGTCCCTTGTACCCCATCCAGTTGCTCGTCTACCCTCAGTTCATTGCTCCCCTGCTCCAGACCCTATGCATCTCCCATAGGAGATGCCACCTCATCTCTGCTACATTCCTTTGCCCTCTGCCTTTTGTACCATGAACAGGGGAACAGGCAGCATCCAACAGAGATTTCATCTCCATCATTAACCTGCTCAGTGACTCTGCATGGATCCCTGACTGTTTGGTTGCTGAGGTCCCTTTCAGTTGTGAGTGGTGGAAACTCAACCCTGTGTGGTATAAGCAAAGAAAGGGAACCTGTTGATAGAAAAGTTTAAGGAGGATGGCCTTCAGGCAAAGCTGGATCCAAGTCTCAAACAATGCCATCAACAATCTGTCTTCAGCTCTTGGTTCTACTTTCCTTGTCAGATTTACCTTCAAGGCAGCTCCTTCCTCCCAGTGGTAATAATGAGTTCCATCCCAGGTTCATCACTGGGACTCTGCTTGCCCAGTCTTGGTGAACACCCAGTTCTCAGAGCTGCTGCTTTTGGGGACATGAAGAACTTGATGTCAAGAACTTAGAGCCTGTACTCAGACAGACGTGAGTTCAGGTCTTAGGCAGCCACTTACTCTCTGGGGGATCCTGGGCAAGTGACATCATCATTCAGAGCCTGTTTTCTGACCTGGAAAATGGGGATAAGAAGAGTACTGAGGTGAAGGTGGTGTTAGGTTCCCAATGGGGAGGGGCTGTTTCTGCCTCCATGACTGAGGGACCCTGGATGGCCATGTGTCAGGCTCTTGGCCCTAGAGGGGCTCAGCACAGAGAGGATGAGTGGCCGGACAGGGGTCTCAGGGCTTGGGTGGGTCTCTGCTATGGGTCTTTCTCTCAGACACCTTCAGGGATGTGAACACAATCCTCATTGTTCCTCTTCAGATCCGGAGCTTAGAAGAAGGTCTCTAGTACTCATAAATCCTGGCCAGCGTCTTCAGGGAAATGTGCTTGCAGGTGGATGGGGCCATGGTATGCGGTCATCTGCATCTTCCACCCCACCTGCATCAAGCCTGTTCTCTTGGCCCCAGGTACATGCCCACTGCCCATAGCTTGCTACTGCTGAGCCCTGTGCTGCCCCTCATTGGCAGATGACTGGGCACAAGGACAGGAGAGGTATGGGAAGGGGCTGCTGCCCCTGGATCCACCGGTCTGATCCTAGTCATGTCTGGTCACACCTAGGACATGCCTAAGTCCACTTGTAACTACTGAGCCCTGCAGACTCGTTGTTGTTGTTGTTAGGTGTGGTTAGGTACTGTTGAGTTGGTTCTGACTCATAGTGACCCTATGTAACACAGAATGAAACACTGCCCAGTCCTGTGCCATCCTCACAATCATTGCCATGCGTGAGCCCATCGTGTCAGTTCATCTCTTTGAGGGGCTTCTCCTTTTTTACTGACCCTCTACTTTACCAAGCATTATATCTTTCTCCAGGGACTGGTCCCTTCTGACAACATGACCAAAGTATGAGAGACGAGGTCTGGCCATTTTCACTTCTAGGGAGCATTCTGTCTGTACTTCCTCCAAGACAGATTTGTTCATTCTTCTAGAATTCCATGGTGCAGTCAATATTCTTTGCCAATACCATAATTCAAATGTATCAACTCTTCTTCAGTCTTCCTTATTCATTGTCCAGCTTTCACATGCATATGAGGTGATTGAAAATACTGTGGCTTGGGTCAGGTCCACCTTAGTCTTCAAAGTGACATCTCTGTTCTTTAACACTTTACAGAGGTCTTTTGCAGCATATTTACCCAATGAAATACATTGTTTGATTTCTTGGCTGCTGCTTCTAGAGGCTTTGATTGTGGATCCAAGGAAAATGAAATATTTGACAACTTCAGTCTTTTCTCCATTTAATGTGATGTTGCTTACTGGTCTAGTTGTGAGGATTTTTGTTCTCTTTATGTTGAGGTGTAATCCATACTGAAGGCTGTAGCTTTGATCTTCATCAGTAAGTGCTTCCGTCCTTTTCACGTTCAGCAAGCAAGGTTGTGTCATCTGCACATCACAGCTTGTTAATGGGTCATCCTTCAATCCTGATGCTGTGTTCTTCAATTCAGCTTCTTGGATTATTTGCTCAGCATACAGATTGAATAAGTATGGTGAAAGGGTACCACCCTGACACACATCTTTCCTGGATTTGAACCACACAATATCCCCTTGTTCTGTTTGAATGACTGCTTATTGGTCACAAGCATATATTAATTTAACAATTTCTACATATATAATTCAGTGACCTTATTACATTCAAGTTGTGCAACCATTCTCACTAACCTTTTCCAAATAATTCCATTACCATTAACATATACTCACTGCTTTCTAAGTAAAAATTTCCCCTTTTCTCCCTCCCTCTCACCCTTAACCACTAATCATCATCTTTGATTTCTGTGTGTTTGCATATTTTATATAAGTGAGACCATACCATATTGTTCTTTTGTGATTGACTTATTTTGCTTACCATGTTTTTCAGATTCATCCATGTTGTGGCATGCATTAGAACTTTATTTATCTTTGTGACTGAATAGTATTCCATTGTATGAATGAACCACCTTTTGTTTGCCCATTCATCTGTTGATGGAAATTTCAGTTCTCCAAATTTTAGAATTTTAAGATAACAAATAGTTAACTAGCTAGCTAGCTGGCTAAATGGATGGATACATGAAAGATAGAAGGAAAGACAGAGAAAGGAGGGAAGGAAAGAGGGAGGAAAGAAGAGAGGAAGGAAGAAAGGCTGTTAGGAAGTGACATTGGCCTTGGTACCTGCCTTAGTTTCTTGTTGTTGTTAGGTGCCATCAAGTTAGCTTCAACTTATAGCCACCCTATGTACAACAGAATGAAACACTGCCCAGTTCTGTGCAGCACACAATTCCTGCCATGCCTGAGACCATCGGTGCAGCCACTGTGTCAATCCATCTTGTTGAAGGCCTTCCCCTTCTTCACTGACTCTCCACTTTACCAAGCATGACAACCTTCTCCAGGGAATGGTCCCTTCTGACAACATGACCAAAATAGGTGAGATGAAGTCTGGCCATTCTCACTTCCAAGGAGCATTCTAGCTGCACCTCCTCCAGGACAGCTCTGTTAGTTCTTTTAGCAGTCCATGGTACTCTTAGCATTCTTCTCCAGCACCACAACTCAAAAGAATCAACTCTTCTTCTGTCTTCCTTATTCATTGTCCAGCTTTCCCATGCATATGAGGTGATTGGAAATACTATGGCTTGGGTTAGGTACACCTTAGTCTTCAAAGAGACATCTTTGCTCTTCAGCATTTTAAAAAGATCTTTTGCAACAGATTTGCCCAGTGCAATATGATGTCTGACTTCTTAACTGCTGCTTCCATTGGTGTTGATTATGGATCCAAGTAATATGAAATCTTTGATGACTCCAGTCTTTTCCCCATTTATTGTGATGCTGCCTTAGGTTCTTAGTGCTACTATAACAGAAATACTACAAGTGAGTGGCTTTAATAAGCAGAAATTTATTTTCCCACAGGTTAGGAGGCTAGAGGTCCTAATTCAGGCCACCAGCTCTAGGGGAAGACTCTCTCTGTCTGCTCTGGGGGAAAGTCCTTGACTTTTTAGCTTCTCTCCCTTAATTCCTTGGCGATCTCTACTGACATGTCTTCCTCCATTTCTGCCTAGATTCCATGCTTAACCTGCTCTTTTTATATCTCAGAAGCGACTGGCTTAAAACAGACCCTGCACTGATTTGGTCTCATTAACATAACAAAGAAAACCCCATTCCCAAATGGGATTACACCCACAGATACAGGAATTAAGATTTACAAAACCTATTTTTTTGGGGGACACAATTTAATCCATAACAGTCCCCAAGAGAAAGATGGAAGGAAAGACAGAGGAAGGAGGAAAGGAAAGAGGGAAGAGCTGTGAAATCCCACAGCTGTATTGTGTGAACTTGAGAGCTGTTTCACAGTAAAATGCTGAAGCAAAGTGTAGGGCTGCAGCCAGTACAGGGATTTGGGACTCAATTCTGGGTTGTTCTGTGTTTCTAACACCTTGGAAAGAAATCCAGTTTGCACAGGAAGCTGGGCACCCGCTGCCTTCTGTGCCCAGGCACCCGAATCTGGAGCCACATGCTAAGCCAGGAAGGAAGAGACACGTTGGAGGGTTTGAGGGGCATGTTTCCTTTCAAGGGCTGGGAGGAGTCAACCAGAACTGCCGGGGGTGGGGCCTCTCTGAGCCTAGTGACCTGCAGCCATGGCTCAAGGAGGGAATGGTGGCTGGAAGGGCCCCCAGGAGCCCAGAAAATTGGGGTCCAAACCACCCCCCAGCCCATGGGAAGCTGGTGAGTCAAGAATCAGGGACCAGGAGCCCTTTTCCATACCAAAAAAGAGCTGGGTGCTGGGGTTACTTCTACACTCCAACCATAGGTAGGAGGAAAAGAAATCTTGGGGTTCTTCTGTCCCCAGCTTCCTCCTCACCTACCATTTCTCATCTGCATAACTCCTCATTCCAGAAGGCTTTGTGTCTTAGTCTCCTATTGTTGTAATAGAAATGCCACATGTATGTAAGAATATAAATTTGTATTCTCACATTTCTGGAGGCTAGAAGTCCGAGTTCAGAGAATGGTTCTAGGAGGAGGTCCTTCCTTGTCTATTTCAGCTTCTGTTGGTTTTTCCCACCTTTGAGTCGATTCCCACTCATGGTGTCCCCATGTTACAGAGTAAAACTGCTCCATAGGGTTTTCTTAGATGTAATCTGTATGAAGCAGG
This sequence comes from Orycteropus afer afer, assembly GCF_000298275.1. NCBI lineage: Eukaryota > Metazoa > Chordata > Mammalia > Tubulidentata > Orycteropodidae > Orycteropus > Orycteropus afer. The sequence goes on from NW_006922359.1 coordinate 52,028, forward strand.
TCACCAGGCCTCCTTTCTGCAGAGCCGCTGGGTGGGTTCCAACTGGCAACCTTTTGGTTACCAGACAAACTCAAACCATATGCACCACCCAGGAATCTTCATCTTCTAGTAGCTGCTGGCAATTCTTAGAGTTCCTGGGCTTGTAGATGCATGTTCTTCTGTGTCATCTTCAGATAGCATCTGTTCTCAAATAATTTCTTGTAGAAAGATCAGCACAAAGCAGAGGAAAATGATGTCCCAAATGTCTAACTTTTCCAAACTGCTATACCACTCCATCATCTCTAACATCAACTCCTCCTCCTTCCCTCAGTCCTCTCCCTCCTGTCTCAGAGTTCTGTATTTTGCTGTAACATCTCTCAGAACTTACTAACTGCCAAGGAAATGGCTCACATAGTAGTGGAGGCTGGGAGGCTGGCAAGTCCCAAATCCATGGGTCAGGTATCAGTCTGGAAGATTCTCCTCACTCACATGGTTGCAGGGGCTGGTGAAGCCAAATTGACAGGTCAGATGACAGGCTGCTTCTTGGGATCCAGGAACCGGGGGTGAGATGATGATGAGCTGGATGCAGGGTCCAGAGCAAGAGAGTGAACCTCGCCAGAGCATTCGCATATATACCCTCAAGGAAACTCAGGGTGGTGACTTGAGTCATACCCTCCAGCAAGGTGGGACTCAAGATACACCCCACCCTGATCCTGCCTCATCCATGCAACAGAAAACTCACCCTAAAATGGGACCATAACCACAAGCATAGAGGTTAGGGTTTATAATACATCACAAATGGAGGACTATGGCACTGTCATTAGGAGCTCTGGTAGTATAGTGCCTAAGGCATATGACAGCTAACCAGAAGGCTGGTGGTTCAAACTCACCAGCCACTCCTCAGAAGGAAAGTTGGGCAATCTACTTCCGTAGTGATACTGCCTCAGAAACTCAAGGAGGGCTAGCTATGAGTTGGGTCCGACTTGAGGCCACATAACACAACAATGGCTGAAAGGGCCACATTAAGCAATTCACTGCACTGCAATCTATCATCCCCCAGTGTCTGCTTGCTTGTCTCTGCATCTAACCTGTTCTTTGTATTATCTCAAAAGTGATCAGGTGGTGCAACAGTTCAGCACTTGGTTGCTAACCAAAAGGCTGGCAGTTCAAACCCATCCAATGGCTCCATGGGGGAGAAGACCCAGAGATCTGCTTCCACCAAGCTTACAGCCAAGAAGACCCTGTGGGGCAGTGCTGCTCTGTCACCTGGGGTCGCCCATGAGTCAGAATCAACTGGAAGACACTCAACCACAATAACACTAATATGGCATCATTAACACAACAAAGAAAACCCTATTCTCAAACAGAATCACATCCACAGCTACTGGGGTGTGTATGTTAGGATTCTAACACGTTTTGTTGTTGTTGTTGTTATTTGCCGTCGAGTTGGCCCCGACTCACAGCGACCCCTCCTTGAGTTTCCAAGGCAGTATCACTACGGAAGTAGGATTGCCCAACCTTCCTTCCGAGGTTGTTGTTGTTGTTGTTATTTGCCATCGAGTCGGCCCCAACTCACAGCGACCCCACCTTGGGTTTCCGAGGCAGTATCACTACGGAAGCAGGAATGCCCAACCTTCCTTCCGAGGAGTGGCTGGTGGGTTTGAACCGCCAGCCTTCTGGTTAGCAGTCAAGTGCCTTAGGCACTATGCTACCAGAGCTCCTTAAATTATATTTCAATAAAACACATTAAAAAAAATACGCATGTCCTCCTTCTGAGGAGGAGGATATAATTCAATCCATGACACTTTGCTTCTTCTTCCAGACTTTTTTGAGTCATTAACATCAGGTAATTCCATTGTGGAAGCCAGAATACCACAGAGGGGTGCTGGTGGTCACCCCAGTTGGTCTGAAAATAGACTTGGGCACAGCAGGGGGAGAATGTGTGTCCCTGGGGAGAGAAAGGCTGACTTGGCTTCCCCCCAGGACAACTGGGACAGAAGCCCCAGGACAAGACCTGGAAGTGTGTCTGCCTGATGGTGTCTGTGACCCTGCTTCTCATGGTCATTACCCTCAGTGTGGTTCTGCACAAAGGTAAGGATGCTGTGCTAGGGGAGGGGAGCTAATGAGTCCAGGGAGCAGGCACACCAGGCCTCAACCTGTAAAGTTGGGACCGCAGGGCTGGGGCAGGAGTGGAGTCCCTGGGGATGGTGTGTGTCCCTGGGGATGCTGATGGTGGCAGACAGGAGCTGATATCTGAGTTGGTCTGAGTCATTGGTGATGTCTCCCCAAAGCCCAGCCCTGGGCTGGGGCCATGACAATCAACAGTATAGCGAGCTGATGTTACAAGCCAATTGAAAAACACAAAAAAATCAAACCCATTGCTGTTGAATCGATTCTGATTCATAGCAACCCGAGATGGCAGAGTAGAACTGCCCTATAGGGTTTCCAAGGTTGTAATCTTTCCAGAAGCAGACTGCTACATCTTTCTCCCACAGAGTGGCTGGAAGGTTCAAACCACTGACTTTTCAGTATGTAGCAGAGCACTTAACCACCACGTCACCAGGGCTCCTTTTACAGGCAGAGAGACTCCATTAAAATTCTGCTCAGTAGCTGGTTGCTGGTGGTTGAGTGGTGGGATTCTTACCTTCCATGCTGAAGGGTTACCTGGCCAGCACAACTCAGGCACAGCCACTGCCTGTCCGTCCATCAATGTTGCTGTGAGCCTGGACAGGTCTCAGCAGAGCTTCCAGAGTAAGACTAGGGAGGAAGGCCTGGTGATCTACTTCTGAAAATCAGCCAATGAGAGCCCTATGGGGCCCAGTGGTCTGATCTGTAGCCAATCATGTGGATGCTGCAGGACCAGGCAGCATTTCATTCCATTGTGCGTGGGGTCCCCATGAGTTTCAGGCCAAGTTGATGGCGGCTAACAGGTGATTGTCTTGGGCCTCAGTTTTCCCCATCTACAAAAATAGTGGGGTGTTTCAGAGGCCCCATTGCCTTGCTCTGGGACTGGGAGAAAGCCTGGCCCCTCGAAGTTTGGGGAGCAGGAAGAAACCCCAGCAGAAATTCTGGGGGACTCTGGCACACACTGATATGCCTCTTCCCAGTCTTTCAGGTGACACAGGGGCTACAGGAGGAAGTTGTTCAACTCGGGGACAAAGGTGAGTGGGGTCAGAGGGTGCACTCCTCCCTTAGCCACACCCCCTTCCTCCTGCTAAGACCTTGACTAGCTGCTCTTCTGTGACTCTCATAGTGATACAGGGATTGGGAGACGCCAAACATGACCGGGACTTCATCAGGGGCGAGATGTTCCGGCAAATGGAGAGGGTGCAGGAAGGCAAGGGTGAGAGGGTGGGAAACAGGGAGGTAGAGAAGAGGACATAGGGGAGGAAGGTGGGACAGGGGAGGGGAGGGAGGTGGAGCAGGGGAGGGGAGGGCAGCTAGTGAGAGAGGAAAACATGGGGCAGGGAATGAGGGGAGGTGAGTATGGGGAAGGTAAGTGTGCTTGACTGCTAACCAAATGGTTGGTGAGTCCATCCATCCTTCCGAGGCATCTTGGAACAAAGGCCTGGTGACCCAAAAAAAACAGGTATGAAAGCCCCTATGGAGCACAGTTCTAATCTGATACACTTGGGACTGCCTTGAATGAAATAACCTTAATGGCAACTATTATTATATTTTTTAAGAGAAACCAAACATAGCCTCCCATTTTACATAAAAAGTTGCTTATTATTCATATTATTTTTTGAGCCATTTTTTTCCCCACTTAATAAGATATCTGTATCATTGTGCTATGTCCTGATATGGTATAGTGATGAAAGTTCCAACCTAGCAGGAGTGAGTTTCCCATTGTTGGGTGTATTCAAGCAAAGACCATCAGGAATATGGTTGGTGGGTGGTGGGTGAGGAGCCTCTCTGTGTATGGAAGGCTGGGTCCACTGCCGACGTTGCTGATGACTCCATCCTCACAGCATCCTCCTGCCTACCCTGCCATGTGGACTGGAAGGCCTTTCAGGGCTCCTGCTACTACTTCTCTGTGAACAACCTCACCTGGTCCCAGGCCAATGATTCTTGTGCCCAGGAGAGAGCACACCTGGTTATCATTAACAGCCAAGCAGAACAGGTGGGGAAGTGAAGACAAAACCTTGAGGTTATTCTGCAATAATTTTGGGGTTCATGTCACTGTCCCCTTTGGGTTCTAGCACAGTACACCTAGTACACTCTTCAAGATCTGCCTCATCTTGCCTGAACTCAACCTCACTGCTCTGATATGCCGAAAATGACCCCTGCACACTGTGGTCCTGCCTCTAAGCTCTTATTCACATGGGCCCTTCTGCTTGGACTGTCCTTCCCTTAGCTAGATGCATGGAGAACTTCTATGCACACATGAAAACCCTAACAAAAAACGCCCCTTCCTCTCATAGTACCATAACATCATCAGAGACCTCCACCATAGCACTCATGCTATATTGGAGCTACCTTATCATGAGTCTGGGGCTTGGCCTGCATCGTCTCTGAGTTCCCTGGATCTAGACCAAGGCTTGACACCAATTAGGCCCTCAATAGTGTTAGCTGCAGACCAAACTCTTTCCTGACATACACTGAACTGTCCTTTAAGAATGCTTACAGCCAGTTTCTGTCCAGTTTTTTTTTTTTTTTTTCTGGGTGTCAGGCATCCTACACCATTGACTTTTTCCATCTTGAAAATGCTAGGAAGTGTGGACCCTATTACTTCTTTAGATGGGGAAACCGAGGGTGCATAACTTGTCTGTAGTCACAGAGCATGCATGATACTGTGGATCTGGGATTCACAGCTAGGATGCAAACATTTGTCTGTCTCTCCACCCAAGGCTGCCTCCATGCCTAGTCCTCCTCTAGCCCCCCGGACAATCCCACCCTCAACCTTGCAGCTTTGGTGGAGTCTTGTCACACAAATGTGCCTTTTCCCCATCCAGAACTTCCTGACACTGACAGAGCACATAGCATACTGGATAGGTCTCTCCAAAGAAGACCTGGGAGGTGCCCACAGGTGGGCTGATGGCTCAGCACCCACATACACGTGAGTCTTCCCATCTGGGTTGCAAGGACCCCTGTACACCTAAGACAATCTCCCCTTGGGAGGCTGGCAGGACTTTAGAAAAGCAAGTTTATGAATAGTCTAGATGCTCCTTTGTCATCCATTCATAATTATTTACCTTTTAGCGCTGCTACTGTCCCCTTATTGGTATTTTGTTATTGAAAAAAATGTTCCCACCTTAAATGCACGAGAAACAATGAGTGGAATGTCAAACTGGTTTCTTTGTTGCAGGACTTCTCAGAGCCTTGAATATGCTAATGAGCACTGGGTCTGTATAGCATACAATGTAGCACTTGTCAATTATATGAAATGTCCTGTGGCAAATTACCAAAAACTGGGTGGCTGAAAATAGCAGGCATTCATTCTCTCACAGTTCTGGAGTCCAGAAGTTAAAAATCAAGGTGTCATCAGGGTCACACTCCCCTTGGGGCTCTCGGGGGAAGATCCTTCCTGGTCTCTTCCAGCTTCTGGTGGCTCCAGGCATTAATGGGTGGGTGGCTGCCTCACTCCAATCTATGCATCTGTCTTCACATGACCTTCTCCTCTGTGTCTGTGTCCTCTCCTCTTCTCATAAGGACATTGTCATTGGTTTTGGGAGCTACCCACTTAATCCAGGATGAGCTCATCTTGAGATCCTTCTCTTAATTACATCTACCAAGACTCTTTCTAAATAAAGTCACCTTCACAGGTACCGGAGGTTAGTTTGCAGATATATCCTTTTGGGAGGCCACCATGCAACCTCATGACACCTTTTTAGGTAACTACCTGCATTCTCACACTGTGTGCCTTTGCTCAGGTGGTTTTCTCTGTCTTCATCATCTTTCGCTGCCTGGCAAACTGCTCTGTGTGGGTCCAGACTAGGGCAGAAGTAGCCCTGTCGTAAACTCCTCCAAAGTCTGAGCATCTGCTGTATACAGACCTTACATGCACTGTACTTCTCTTCATCCCATCTTGCAAAAAAAAAAAAAATGAAATGGAGGCTCAAAGGCATTGAAGCATTTACCCCAGGTCCCACAGGTACATGTAGCAGAGCTAGAATTTGAGTGGGAACTGTCTGGCCCTAGGATGAATAGACCTCAGAGAAGGAGAGGGGATCAGGGACTTGGGATAGGCAGGAGCTAGGTGACTCTCAGCCAGTCTGCACTACTTTTCGGAAGACTTGTCACTACTCCTATCTCAACTCAGTTTCTCCACTTGGAAATGGAAGTGGGGAGGAGGCTGGTCTGGTGGTTAGGTACCAGGGTGGTGCAAATGGTTAGTGTGCTTGGCTACTAAATGAAAGGTTGGTGGTTTGAATCCACCCAGAGTCACCTTGGAAGAAAGGCCTGGGAATCTACTTCCATCAAGATTATTGTTGTTACTTGTCCTTAAGCTGATTCCAACTCATGGTGACCCTATGTGTGTCAGAGCAGAACTATGTATGCTCCATAGGGTTTTCTAGGCTGTGAACTTTCAGAAGCAAATTACCAGACCTGTGTTTCGAGGTACCTCTGTGTGGACCCTAACCAGCAATCTTTCATTGAATAGTCAACCACCTAGCCATTTGCATCACCCAGGGACTATTTTCCATACGATTATAGCCTTTGAAAACCTTATAGCACACACTTCTATTCTGCCATACAGGAAGTCACCATGAGTCAGAGTTGACTTGATAGCAACTTTTTTTTTTTTTTTTTGTGGTAGAAAGATGGGATCAATACATGATTCCCTTGGGAGCCTCGAGATCCTCAGGGGCCAGACCCTCACTCACAGAGGGCAGGACTGGGGTTTCCCCACTCTACCTCTATCAGTGAGGGATTTGGTGGGCATCTCTTCACAGCAACTGGGCCTCCAACAACGTATCCAGTGGTGGACTCTCCCCGGCCTGTGTGATGATGCTCCCCCACGGATGCTGGAAGGACTTCTCTTGCAACTTTGAGTCTACTTTCATCTGCGAGAAGCGGCAGAGCTGCTGACCCAGGCCCCTACCCCCTACCCCCCAGAATATATGTAGAACCTTTACTGTGCACCTTCACCCCCCATATCTGTCCTCTCTGAGTCCCTAGATGGAACAATAAAGGATGTTTCTCCAAAGCCCTGGGTCCTTTCCTTGGCACAAGACCTGCTTACCCTTTATCTCCTCTCCTAATTTGCACTAAGCTGAAAAAATGTTCCCGAAACAGCCTTAGGTCCACCCCTGCAGGCTTGGGGAGGCCAATGAAATGTAATGGGGCATGGCATGCATCCCTTAAGAGCTTTGTGTTGTTCTACCACCTTTGTTTCGCCACAAAACTGGCTCATCCCAGAGAGGAGTTGCTCCTTTAACCCTGGAGTGGAAAAAACCCTAGAATAGAACTTCTGATGCCCCATGATGGTCATTAACATGATCAAGAAATGAACATTTTTGGTTGTCAGTAACTGAGACTTTGAGATCATTACTTGTTACTGCTGAGTCCCTGGGTGGTCCAAATGGTGAATGCACTAGGCTCCTAACAGAAAGGTTGGTGGGTCAAGTCTACCCAGACGTGCCTTGGAAGAAAGACCTGGTGAGCACTCCATGGTAACTGGTTTCATTTTGGTTCTTAAAACAAGTGGTGTGGGCATGGCTGTGGAACAACAAAGACAGTTCTCCTTTTTGGGTGGAAGCATAAGTCAGTATTTTACAGAAAATCTTGATGTTACCTAACCACTGACCCACTGCCATTGAATGAATTCTGACTCCTAGTGACCCTAAAGGACAGAGTAGAAGTGCCCCATAAGGTTTACAAGACTGTAAACCTTTATGGAAGTAGGCTGCCTCATCTTTCTCCCATTGAGCAGCTGGTGGGTTAGAATGACAGATTTTTTATTAGCAGCTGAATGAATGCTTTAATCCTTATGTCGCCAGAGCTCCTTTGGTATTACCTAGGACATTTAAGTATGCATAAATCTCAATATTCAGCAATTTCAGAAGGAAAAAAAAAGAGAGATTAAAGGGGGAAAAAGAAAGAAAGAAAGAAAAGAACCAAGCATTCAAGAACTACAGGACAATATCCAGTGGTCTAACAGACATAGAATTGGAGTCCCAGAAGGAAAATAGAGAGACAACAGAGCATAAGAAGGATTTGAACAGACAAAGGCTGAAAATTTTCTAAAAATTATGAAATATAATCAAACTGCAGGCCTAATGAGTTCAGAGAACTCTGAGCAGGATAAATTCCAAAGGCATTCGCACACACACATATGTCCCTATAACACCTGCTGATAACTAAGAATAGAGAAAAACCATTAGAGCAGCTGTTAATTCCGAGACACATTCAATGATGTAATATATGTGTGTTCCCTAATGTAGTTTGATAACTAGAGACACTCCATAATCATTAGCTCACTCCCTCTTAACCCTGAAACACACTCTCCATTTAAAAATTTAAAGCACTAAGTACAAGTGTTGGGGAATGACTTTGGCCACATGCTCTGAGAGAGAAGAGTCATGAGAATGTCCCTAATAACCACAGCTTTATCTCCGAGAAACAGCAAGATCTTTATGGGCAATTGTGGTCAGAAAACCAGGAGGACAAATGCAGCAGGAACTTTGAAGCCCATTGTTGGGGCAGCTCCTCTCCCCACTATCTTGGCAAAAAGTTGGGGCAAAATGTCTTTTCCTGATACCTCTCCCTTGACATGAATTGATGATAAGTCATCTAGAGATCTTGGGTGCTGTGCTGAGCCAGGAAGGAAATGGGGGAGGATTTATACTGGGGTGATATTTCCTGTAGTAGGATGTGTGTGTCTTTAATAACTACCCCAAGGGTTGTGAGCAGCTCAGCCGAACGAGCTGCAGGCAGGGCTGGAGGCAGGCACAGGACCTCACACCAATGGAGGAAAGACCTCTTCCCATGCCCAGGGAACCTGGTGAGTCTAGAGGCTCAGGGCAGGGGAAGTTCCACACGCACTCATGTGTTGGGTCCGAGTGCACTTGGGCTCTGGTCACGTGGTGGGGGAGAACACTTAGGGCCTCCATCATTCCTAAGTCACCTCCTCAAAGCCCATCATCACGCAAAGTCTCACCACCCCAGTGATGAGTGGTTTAGCCTCCCTCCTCCACAGCCCTAGGAGACTTGACTTGTCCAGCCCCTTCCCAAGCTGTGCATACTAACCTTTGCTGTATTCCACACAGGACAGAGGGATCAAAAGCTGCCCCAGGTTGTGCCTTGGAAGTTTTTCTGCCTGGCAATGACCCTGATACTGCTTCTGTTGGTCATTATCTTCGGGGTGGCCCTGGCCAAGGGTGAGGTTGCCAGGCCAGTGGGGACGAGGGTCAGAAGGGACCAGGCACACAGCCTGCAGTCTTCAGAGGAGGGATCTGTGTGGGTCTGGGGTGAAGATGGAGCAGTAAGGGAAGGCTGGGCTATGTTCCTGATCAAATACTTTTAGAAGGATGCTATCATGCTCAGAAGGAAGGTTGGGCAATCCTACTTCCGTAGTGATACTGCCTCGGAAACCCAAGGAGGGGTCGCTATGAGTTGGGGCCGACTCGACGGCACATAACAACAACAACAACATCATGCTCAAAAGAGCTAGAGTAGCATAACCAGTTTGCAATCCTTTGCCTACTGAAAGGCTAGTGGTTTGAACCTACCCAGCCACACTATATATGAAAGACCTGGTAAACTGTTACTGTATAGGTTACAGCCAAGAAAACCCTATGGAGCAGTTCTACTCTGTAACCCATAGAGTTGCTATGAGTCAGAACTAACTTGATGGCAATGGGCTTTTTCATGTGGTCTGCTCAAACTAGCATGAGGATTTAGGGGTAAGAAGGAATCTATCACAGTCGAAAGATCTAGGGCATTATTATCTTCTTCCTCAGTCTTGGAGCTCACAACCCAGCTGCAGGATGAACTGAATCAACTGAACAAGGAATGTGAGTGCTGATTGAAATAGTGATCCCCTCCCTTACTATGGGCACTTCCTCTTCCAGGTCCTTGACCAGCCTTTCTCGTATGTCTATTAGTTGTACAGGGACTGGCAGATGCTAGACACCATCAGGACCTCATCCGGGGAGAAATGTTCCGGCTAATGGAGGCTGTGCAAGCAGGCAATGGTAGGAGACAATGGGACCAGGTGGCTGATGAGTAGTGAGGGTTGAGAAGGAGATGGAGTTCTCTCAGTACTGTGAACAGCAGCAGCTCTGCAGGGGCATTTTAGCTACCCCCACCCAGAGTTGATGTGAACATGAACTTGGAAGCTCCTGTACTGCCCTATGCTACCTGCTGACTATGCCCCCCTGAAGTGGGACATGTGGGAGTTCTCCACTGAAAAATGCCAGGGATGCAGCAGGTGGGTCAGCACATATCACTCACTGGGCTGGAAGCAGTTGCAGTGACTAGTGTAGCCCCACCTTAACAGAGATGACTTCTTTCCCCTCCTCCAGGGTCTACTTGCAAGGCCTGCCCCAATGAATGGAGCACATTTGAGGGGTCCTGCTATTACTTTTCCACTGATGAACTCAACTGGTATGATGCCAACGATGACTGTACCCACCAGGGGGCTCACCTAGTCATCATCAGCAGCCAAGCAGAACAGGTGGGCAGGGGGAAGTTGAGTTTGGTGGGTCTTCTCCAAGTCACTGCAAGAACTTGTCCCCCACAAAATACAGTGCAAAGCCTTTGGTCATCCTTCATATTACACACTAGCCATCTTGGCATACAGAGCAGCCTCCATTCATTCATGTCCAGCTCCTGAGCGATTATTCATGCCAGCCTCTCTGTGTGGCAGCCCTTCCCTCTGTTACCTGCATGGAGGACTACTCCATCTTTACAGCCTAGATCAAACACCCTCCCTTAATAGCTTTCCTTACTTCTCCTCCACCACAGACTCAAACTGGGTGGTGCTGCCAGCCCTTGGTTCCTTCATCCCACACAAATGGAGCTCCCAGGGAAAGGGCTGAACTGGATTAATCTTTTAGTCCATAGTGCCTGAAACTGGGCTGGACACAAAGCAAGACCCAGTATTTGTCAGTGGAATCATTTTGATGGCCAGAACCACTTCTAATGGAAGAACCCAAATTCCCCACCTGGCCATCTGACACCATTTAATACCACCCCTTGTGTTTTTCTTGGTAGTCAGATAGTTACTGTCATGTCGGCTCTGATCCATGGTGACCCCACGAGTACAGAGTAGAACTGCTCCATGCATTTATGAGGCTGTGACCTTTCAGAAGCAGATTGTCAGGACTGCTTGTCAAAGGGGCTCTTGGGAGCATCCTACCATTTATTGAGTGTTCCACACTTGGCAGTACACTGCATTCTTTTCTACTCACTGAACCCTCACAACCAACATGAAAGGCAGCTGCTATTTCTATCCTCATTATACAGATGAAGAGCCTGAGGTCATGTCCTTGATGACATATGCCATTGTAATGGTGGAAGTGAAGGTCTATCTGTAGCTGTCAAGCCCATGATCTCAACTGCTACATTGGACAGCACCCCCTGCCTCTGGGTCTTCATCCCTTTCATGGAGTCCCCTCACACCTAGTCACATTTCTGTCTTCATGGGTTTCTTGGCTAAACTTGCCTTATCCCTGTGCAGAATTTCCTGAATTCAGCTAAAGATGTATACTACTGGATTGGCCTCACCAGAAAGTATCCAATGGGTACCTACAAGTGGCAAGATGACTCAGCCCCCACCTACACGTGAGTCTTCCTATAGGTCACAGCACCCCTTCACTCAGTCAGTCCCCTCTTCCCTCGGGAAGCATCTTCAACAGATGGTTTCCCAATTTCCTCAAAGGTCCTCATTTCATTTATTCATACCAACCAATTTGCTTGTGGCAAAAACCAAACTGTCTGACATTTCCTGTTATTTTGTTAGTTGCAAAGGTGTGTGTGTGTGTGTGTGTGTGTGTTTGTAAACAATGGAGCAACCAACATAAACAGAAAGTATTGCAGAATTCTAAAACCTTCAATATGATCAAGAGAATTACACACCTTCAGGAGGGGAATGGACCTCTGTCATTTGTGAAACTTATTAAAAAGCAGAACTCATTTGGGTGTGTCACTTGATGGGTCTTAGATCTCACAGCACAAATTCAAAGAAGCCCTGTCTGGTGGATCTGGTCTTAACTCAATGACCCACACATTCTTGCCCCCAACTGTCTCCTCTGTCCACTGCAGTAATATAACAGACAGTGTTTCGTTGCTATTCATGAGCTACTTTTTTTCAGAAGTGGATGGCCCCATCCTTCTTCCCAGTCTGTCTTAGTCTGGAAGCTCCACTGAAACCTGTCCACCGTGGGTGACCCTGAAGTATCATTGGCATAGCCTCCAGCCTCATAACAACACATGTTACCATGGTATGACAAACTGATGAGTGGTGGAATAGCAATGAAATACTATCTGATGTATTACTGGAAAACTTTATGAATAGCCATGAAACACTGTCTGATATAGTGTTAGAAGAGGAGTCCCTCAGGTTGGAAGGCACTCAAAATATGACTGAGGAAGAGCTGCTTCCTCAGAATAGAGCAAACCCCAGTGATGTGGGTGGAGTAAAGCTTTCAGGACCTTCATTTGTTGATGGGGCATGATTCAAAATGCAAAGAAACAGCTGTAAACATCCATTAATAATTGGAATATGTCAAGTGTGAAGTATGAATCTAGGAAAACTGTAAGTTGTGACAAATGAAATGGAATGGATGAAAATCAATATCCTAAGCATTAGTGATCTGAAATGCACTGGTATTGGCCATTTTGAATCAGACATTCATATGGTCTACTAGGAATGACAAATTGAAGAGGAATGGCATCACATTCACCATTAAAAACAATGTTTCAGGATCTATCCTGAAACTGTCAGTGATAGGATAATATCCATACACCTACAAGGAAGACCAGTCAATACTACTATTATCCAGATTTACACACCAATCACTAAAGCCGAAGATGAAGACATTGAAGATTTTTACCAATGTCTGCAGTCTGAAATTGACCAAGCATGAAATAAAGATGTATTGATTATTACTGGTGATTGGAATGTGAAAGTTGGAAACAGAAGCATCATTGGTAGTTGGAAAATATGGCTTTGGTGATAGAAATGATGCTGGAGATCACA
>NW_006922359.1:83525-85806 GCF_000298275.1 Orycteropus afer afer
TTGACTGCTGCTTCCATAGGCATTGATTATAGATCCAAGTAAAATGAATTCCTTGAGAACTTCAATATTTTCTGTTTTCATGATATTGTTTAACATGCATATTGATTGGTCTAATGGGTTGGGTATTAGAATATATTGAGGAATTTTGTTGTTGTTGTTGTTAGGTGTGGTAATGGCATGGTGGTTATATAAAAAAGATGTTAAACGTTAGAGACACATAAATAATTTTGGGTTAGGTTGCACAGTGCCTGGGATTTTCTTTTAAATACTGAAGGAAACCAGTGTGAAGAGGGTTCAGAGAAACAAAATTGCCCAGATGTTTGTAATTATTGAAGCTGGGACATGGGAGTCCATTATATAGTCTACTTGCATACGTTGGAAATTTTTACATAGGACTAATCAGTGTGATTCATCACATTAACTTGATAAAAAAGAAAAATACGGTTTCTGAAAGAAAATTTTCAAATCTGGAATAAAAGGGAAGCTCTTGAACCTGAGAAGAAGTACCCACACATAATCCTACCATAAACATCACACTTAGCACTGAAGTGCTGAGAAAATTCAATTTTAGGTCCCACAATTATTACTTATCATCATTAAACTAGTGGACTAACCCAGGCAGTAAGGCAAGAAAAAGAAATAAAAGTTTTAAAAATTAGAATGGAAGATACAAAACTATCATTAACATAGCTGATATTCTTGTACACACAGAAACATAAAAGAATCCACGCACAACTTATTTTTTTTTTATTTTAAGAGCTTGTTTTACATTCAATGTAACGTGTATATTTAGTTTCATTCCCCATTTGCCATGTCCAACCCTAACCCACTCTCCTCCCCTCCCTACACTGTGCCCCTCCCCTTGTGCCCCTCATATTTATGCACTCCTGTTTGTCCTGCATTTCCTCAATTTGAATGTTGGTCCTCTGGTGCCCTGTGGTCTATTGCTCTAAGGGATGCATTTCCATAGTATAGGTGGGTGGGTCATCCTGGGTTGAGTGGTCTGCTGTACATCTTGTTAACTATTGGGCTGAGAGCCCGACCCTGGGGGTGAGTTTTATTCCAGGCACAGAATGTATTCCAGGGCTATAGTATTGGGAGTCTCACCAGATTTCATCTGACCAGTAATTCTGGTCATTATTGAGTTTTTGGATTTTGTTCCACCATGCACAACTTTTTTAATTTGTCAGAATGTATACCAAGTTTGAGGCATTAAAAATCAGTGCACAAAGATTTTATTCATCAGGAAAAGAATGATAGGAAAATGAAACATTTAGAAAAGCTTATGCACACAGTAGCGTAAAAACCTTCAAGCACCTATAATAAATCCAGATCTTCTAAGACATTTAAATATGCATATATCCCAAGACCCAGCAATTTCACACTTAGGTGCACACCCCATGGAAACTTTAGCCTATGTGCACATAGGAATGTGTACAAGACTTATTGGTGTGGCATTGTTTGATGTTGCCATAAATGGAAACAATAGAGAGATCCATAATGTCAGAACAGATAAATAATTGGGATGAATTTATTCCATGGAATACTATACAGCTTTAAACATCAAGACATTATCTCATAGCTGTCAAGTCGATTCCAATTCATAGTGACCCTATAGGAGAACTGCCTCATAGAGTTTCCAAGGTTATACATTTTTTACAGAAGCAGACTGCTACATCTTTCTCCTGTGAGCAGCCAGTGCATTTGAACTGCCTACCTTTCAGTTAACAACCAAGTGCGTAACCACTGTGCCACCAAAGCTCCTTTAATACATCATGCCAAAAAAAAAAAAAGAAAAAACCAAGCTCACTGCCACTGAGTTGATTCTGACTCATAGTGACACCCACTGGGTTTTCAAGGCGGTAAATCTTTACCAAAGTAGATTGCCCTATCTTCCTCCCACAGAGTGGCTGGTGCATTTGAACTGCCAACCTTCTGGTTAGCAGTCAAATGCCTTAGGCACTACACCACTAGAGCTCCTTAATACATTACAATACAACGCACTGCTGTGGAGTCGGATCCGACTCATAGCAACCCCTCCTTGGGTTTCCAAAGCGGTATCACTACGGAAGTAGATTGCCCAACCTTCCTTCTGAGGAGTGGCTGGTGGGTTTGAACCGCTAACCTTCTAGTTAGCAGTCAAATGCCTTAGGCAGTATACCATCAGAGCTCCCTAATACATTATTGTTGTTGTTGTTATGTGCCGTTGAGTCGGCCCCGACTCATAGCGACCCCTCCTTGGGTTTCCGAGGCAGTATCACTATGGAAGTAGGATTGCCCA
>NW_006922359.1:86732-89847 GCF_000298275.1 Orycteropus afer afer
TATTCAATCTGTATGCTGAGCAAATAATCCAAGAAGCTGGACTATATGAAAAAAGAATTGGAGGAAGAGTCATTAACAACTTGAGATATGCAGATGACACAACCTTGCTTGCTGAAAGTGAAGATGACTTAAAGCACTTACTGATGAAGATTAAATAATAGAGTCTGCAGTATGGATTACACCTCAACATAAAGAAAACAAAAATTCTTCCAACTGGGCCAATAAGCAGCATCATGATAAATGGAGAAAAGAATGAAGTTGTCAAAGAGTTCATATTATTTGGTTTCACAATCAACACCAATGGAAGCAACAAACAAGAAATCAGACAACATGCTGCACTGGGCAAATCTGCTGCAAAAGACCTCTTTAAAGTGCTGAAAGAACAAAGATATCTCTTTGAAGACTAAGGTGTGCCTAACCCAAGCCATGGTGTTTTCAATTGCCTCAAATGCATGTGAGAGCTGGACAATGAATAAGAAAGACCAAAGAAGAGTTGATGCTTTTGAGTTGTGGTGTTGGTGAAGAATACTGCCAGAAAGTACCATGGACTGCCAGTGGAACTAACAAATCTGTCCTGGAAGAAGTGCAACCAGAATGCTCCTTGGAAATGACAAGGGGCAGACTTCGTCTCACCTATTTTGGTCATGTTGTCAGAAGAGACCATTCCCTGGAGAAGGATATCATGCTTGGTAAGGTGGAGGGTCAGTGAAAAAGAGGAAGGCCCTCAACAAGATGGATTGATACAGTGGCTGCAACGATGGGCTCAGGTATAGCAAGGATTGTGAGGCACATGCAGAACCTAGCAGTGTTTCGTTCTGTTGTACACAGGGTCACTATCAGTTGGAGCCAACTCGATGACATCTAACAACAACAACAATCCCTGTATCCTACTCAAACCTTAACAAAATCCACTGCCATCAAGTTGAACCCAACTTGTATCAACCCTATAGAACTGTGCCGTAGGGATTCTAAGACTGTAATCTTTATGGAAACAGACTGCCACTTCTTTCTCCCATGGTGAGGCTGGTGGGTTTGAATCTCTAACCGTTGGGTTAGTGTCTGAGTTCTTAACCACTGCACCACCAGGCCTCCTTCCCTGGATCCTAGAAATCTTTAACTGAAAATTGGCTTCATTTGCATCAGTCCATGCCCTCATGGTAAAAGCCCCCTGGCTCTCCTCTGTGTCTTTCTCTGGCTGCTCCCTCTACCCAGATTGTAGCCTGAGAACATTTTCCTTCCTGTGCTTTTGGGTGGAGTCTTTGGATGGTACAAATTGTTAACGCGCTCATCAGATAACTGGAAGGTTGGCGAATGGAGTCCACTCAGAGGCATATTGGAAGAAAGCCCTGGTGATCTACTTCTGAAAAACCAGCTACTGAAGATCTTATGGCGTGCAGTCCTGCTCTGACTCACCAGGCTTGCCATGAACCTGAATCAATGACAACCGGTTTGTTCTTGTATCTGTTCTTTGTGGGAGATAGGATCGATGTACCTGGGTCACCGAGTTGTTGTCAGTTGCTGTTGAGTCAGCTCCAGCTCATGGTAACCTTGAGGACAACAGAGCAACATGTTTCCCGGTCCCGTGCCATCTTCATGAACACTGGTGTGTTTAAGCCCACTGTTATGACTGTTGTGTCAGGCTGGCTCACTGAGGGTTTCCTTCACCACAAAACCAAAACCAAACTCACTGCCATCAAGTCAATTGCGACTCGGAGTGACTCCCATTTGGTTTCCAAGGTGGTAAATCTTTACGGAAGTGTCATCTTCCTTCTGTGGTGTGGCTGGTGGGATTGAACAATCATCATTTCTGTTAGCAGTCAAATGCCTTAGGCACTGTGCCACCAAAGCTCCTTCATCACAGAGCTGGAAAAAAGCAATCATAACTGAATTCTCCACGTGACATTCCGCTGTTCTCTGAAATCAACTGTACTCAGGTAATAGTTTGTGAAGTCAGAGAATCTCAGCAGCATGAGCCCACCACCTCCTTAAAAACAGCAGCTGGTTCCATGGTAGCATTCTTACCTCTCTTGTGAGACTCTCATGTTCAATTCCCAGCCACCATTTGTCTGTCATTGGAGATTTGTGTGTTGCTCGGAAGCTGAACTGGTTTCACCACAGCTTCTAGGCTAAGATGGGCTAAGAAGAAAGGCCTGGAAGACATCTGGTTAAATCTGTTTAAACATCAACCAGTGATATTTTTTATTATCCTACTTGAAAGACAGGTGACTATGATTGAAAAACTCTGCAATTGTTCCTGAAATCAGATCAATCTATTACCCGATAGAAGCCCACTCTCTGCCCCTAACCCATCCTCCTTGTGACCTCAACCAAGACTAACCAACCAAATGACTGTATTATAATTTCTTTGTTCCCTGGACTATGTCTGTCTTTGTTAGAAACTCTTTAGGTGGAGTTATCAGTTCTCACTCTTGTGGGCTGGTGTCTCCCTCAACTCAAATATGCTTTTGTTTTCCCCCTGAATAAATTCTCTTAATTTCATCTTAAGGACTTAGTAAGGTGTTTTTTGTTGTTGTTGTTTTGTTTTGTTTTTGTGCTTATATCAAATTAATAGTCCAAATATTTCCAGGAATTGATGAAAATGAATTTGTTCTGGCAAAGATTTTTGTGTTCTATAATATGTCAATCTTAAATGTCAAACCTTTATAAGTAACTTAAGCTAGATAGTATATGAGATGTGCTTTATTTAAAGAAAAGCAGAAATTCTTGTTAAATTCAGAATGACTCTGGGCTCTGACAGTTTTGCCTAGATCTTCTGATTTTTAGAACTAATTACGACAGAAGAAATTAAGGGAAATAATCTTACAGACAAGGCATCTAAATGCTCACTTCTCAAATTCCTCTAGCCCTTATGATGAGTAAGGAAAGATATTTTCTCAAATTTGTTTATTGATGACTCTAATTCTTGTGAATTACCTTTAGAAATACTTTAATGACATCAATAATTAACCCAATAATTAACCCAAACAGAACGAATTGGTTGGAACATAGGAAAAGGCTGAACTGCTTACCAACAAAACAATAAAAATTAGAAGGAAAGAATTTAATTATGTCTTGTCTTTTAAAGTGCCTAAACCAACTTATGGTAGCTTGCCTG
>NW_006922359.1:89947-95202 GCF_000298275.1 Orycteropus afer afer
CTTCCTTCTGAGGAGTGGCTGGTGGGTTTGAACCGCCAGCCTTCTGGTTAGCAGTCAAGTGCTTTAGCCACTATGCTACCAGAGCTCACTAATACATTATAGTTACTCATAAAACTATAGATACATTTTACAAACATAATACCATGTGGAAGACACAAAAATATATTCAGAATTCATAAAAGTACAATGATACGTTAAGGAAGCTTTGTGCATAAAAGACCTCTTTGCTCCATTGCAAACACATATTGAACTGCATACATGAATGTCCAATAGGCCTTTTGATGTGCTACCAAAAATTTAAGTTGTTGAGTTTTATCCAAGCTGATCCTCCTGCAAACTCAGCAAATGGTATTTGGGGAAGGTAAGTGAAGAGGGCGGCTGGCTCAACCAGCTGTCACCGAACACCCCCAAGCCTTTACTGAGTGATGACATAGTAGCCTTGAGCATTTATTGCATATTTATTATGGCCAGAAAGTTTACATGCACCACACCATGAGGCAGGCATGTCACTATTAGCCTCCCCATTGCAGGTGGAACTCAGAGAGGTGAATTCACTTCTCCAATGTCACACAGCCAGAAAGTGGCTGGGCCAGGCTTTGAACTCAAGTCTGTCTGATTTGAGTCAGAGCCCTGAAGCATGGAGCTTCCAGACTTCCATACAAACCTCCCTTTGCCTATTAACCTGTGCTCAGTAACCTCAAGTGAAATGAACCATTCATACTGGAGGCACTCTGGTCTCTGTTCAAAAAAAGGAAAACAATAGCTCCCCAAAGCATTCACTTGAAATGATGTCATGGGGGCTCCATACTCAGCAATTAGTAGAATCATCTGAACCCAGTCCCTCAGCTCCACCCCAACACTTCAGCACCCTGAGTCAAGGCTCCTGGGTGCCTTCCTGTGGGACACAACAAGGATGAAATAGATTCTCATTTGAGTGGCATCAGAGAGCCTGCTGGGACACGCATTGCCCACCTGCCCACTTTTGCATGTATAGTGATCCCCTGGAAGCCAATTCCAAGTTGGTGAGTAAACATACTGCGGGAGTTTCAGTGACACACGGGAGCTCATTAAAAGTTGACACACAGCTCCCCATTCCACTCCATTGGGCCAATTAGAGAATCTCTGATGATCAGCCTCAAAGTTGCAGGCAGGTGAGCCCTGATCTGTGGATGGGATGAATGTGGAAACAGAAACACAGCTGCCCCCTCATGGGAAGAATGTTCCTCTGAAGTTTTTAAACACCTTTTATGAGGTATAATTCATGTACCATGCAATTCACCCATTTAAAGTGTACAATTCAATATTTGGTATACTCACAGATATGTACAACCATCACCATTGTCTAATTTCAGAATATTTTCATCACCTTCATTCTTTAGGCCTGGAAATGAACTCTCTCCCATGGCTCAATTTTCAGCCAAGCAACAGATAGGTCTATAACATGAACAGAAACACTGGGGAGGTATGTGCTCCTTAGAACAATCAACCATTCAAGATCAAAAAGGCAGCATTTGCCCAAGGTCGAAGCTCAGAAGGCAGGAAGGGTTAGGAAAAAAGGAGGAATGGAAACAAAACATAGGAAGGAAGAGGGATGAGTGATGATACATTGTGGGGGTTGTAATCAACGACATGAAACAAAACGTGTATCAGTTGTTGAAGGGGAAGCTGATTTGCTCTGTAAACCTTCGCCCAAATCACAATAAAAAGTGAAACAAAAAAAGAAAACAGAAACCCCTTACCCTTCAGTTACCACCTCCCTACACCCACTTCCCCAAGGCAGCCCTAAGCAACCACTGATCTGCTTTCCTTCTCTGTAGAATTCCATGTTCTGGACATTTCATGTGAATGGAATCCTACAGTATCCTTGTGCCTGGCTGCTTTCACTGAGTATGCTTTCAGTGTTCATCACATCATAGCATATGTCAGTACTTCATTACTTTTTGTGGCTGAATAATATTCCTTTGTATGGACAGAGCAGATTTGTTCATACAATCATCTGCTGATGAACACTTGGGTTGTTTCTATCTTTTGGATATTATAAACATTTGTATACGAGTCTTATAAATATATTTCCTTTCTCTAGGAGTGGAATTTCTGGATTAAATGGTGTCATGGATTGGATTGTGTCGTTCCCTCCCTCCCCCCAAATAAATGTCAACTTGACTAGGCCATGATTCCCAGTATTGTGTGGTCGTCCTCTGTCTTGTGACCTGGTGTAATTATCTTCTATTTGATGTGTTGTAAATCTGGTAGCGTAGTAAGGCACTTGATTGCTAACCAGAAGGCTGGAGGTTCAAACCCACCAGCCACTCCTCGGAAGAAAGGTTGGGCAATCTACTTCCGTAGTGATACTGCCTCGGAAACCCAAGGAGGGGTCGCCATGAGTCGGATCTGACTGGACGGCACATATAGACGGCACATAAGAACAAGAACAACAGTTTGTTAACAAGGCAGAATCAGGGTTGGGTGTATCTAGCCAAATCAGCACCACAAAAGATAAAAGGAGAGAAAAGCAAGCAGGGGAGAGAGACCTCACCATACCCAATCAGGGCTTTGAACCAGTTCAGCCCTGTTCAATCATGGCTAAGGAAATGACACCAGAATAGACCTGAATTTTTAAAATTTCATTGAACTGGAGTGAGAACTGGAAAAGGAAAAATAATGGGTCACAGCCCTGCTAGAAACTTACTCTCCCTTTCAGGGCAGCCATCTACATGACATAGCAACCAAATCTCTTCCCACACAGTGGGATGGTGGCCGACTGTGCCACTTGGAATGGGTGTTGCTCCCCATAGTTTTGCCAATAACCCAGTCTCCTGCCTCAGGCTCCTGAAAGGGCTCACTATGCTTCTTTGGAGTCTCCCACTCCAGGGCTTTGACCTATAATCTTTTCCATCCTGGTTATTGTTCCTGTCCACCCCATTTTTTTAAAATTTGTGTCTCTTCCGATTTTGCTTCATCAGCCATAACTGAATTGACATAGTTGGGGACTGGAGGTGGCCTTCTTTCACACCCGGGCACAGGACTCTCAGAGCTCCAAGCTTCCCAACCCTACAGTGTGCGCCAGCGCACCTGGGCAGCAGAATCCGGAGCTCACAGTGATTCTGTGCCACGTGTGGCCGCCGCGAGTGGTCAGAGCTGCTGCCTGTGGAGACTGGAGGGCTCCAGAGCACTGAGAATGGCTGAACCTCCCTCCTCCTCCATCATAACCCTCACTGCACTCTACTGTCAAAGTTACTTGTTCAACATCTGAACATGTGGCCTTGGTGGGGAGGACCACACTGGACTTCCTTTATCACATTCTCACAGCCTGGCACCTACTGGATGCTCAATAAAGACCTGCTGAGACAGTAGACACAGGACCTTTTCACTGGAGCCTGTGGAGAGTCTATTGATGTGATGCTGAGCAGGTTTCAGCAGCACTTCCAGACAAAGACAGACTAGGAAGAAAGGCCTGGTGATCTACTTCTGGAAACCAAGCCATGAAAACCCAATGATCACAATGATCCAATCTGTGACTCATGGGGATGGCGCAGGACCAGGCAACATTTTGTTCTGTTGTGCATGGGCTGCCACAGGTTTGGGGTGGACTTGATAGCAGCTAACAACAATAACTACAGCCACATTTCCTAATTTATCTGAATTCACTTTTCATGTATTTTAAGATTACAGGAATCCATCTGCCATACTGATCTCTGCATCATGGGCAGAATCCTTTGATGAGTGTCATCTCGTGGCTGTTGGGATTATGGCTAACTGGACCCTGCATCTCTTCCTAGGTGACCTTGAGTCCCGTCCCCTCCTTGTTGTTGTTAGGTGCTGTTGAGTCAACTCTGACTCATAGAGGCCCTGTGTACAACAGAATGCAACATTGCCCAGTTGTGTGCCAGCCTCACAATGCTTGCTATACCTGAGCCCATCATCGCACCCACTATGGCAATCCATCTTGGTAAGGACCTTCCCCCTGTTCACTGACCCTCCACTTTACCAAGCATGATATCCTTCTCCAGGGAATGGTCTCTTCTCACAACATGACCAAAGTAGGTGAGATGAAGTCTGGCCATTCTCACTTACAAGGAGCATTCCAGCTCCAGGACAGATTTGTTTGTTCTTCTGGCAGCCCACGGTATTTTCAGTATTCTTCACTAACACCGCAATTCAAAAGCATCAACTTTTCTTCAATCTTCCTTATTCATTGTCCAGCTTTCACATGCATATGAGCTAATTGAAAGTGCCATGGTTTGAGTTAGGTGCACCTTAGTCTTTAAAGTGACATCTTTGCTTCTTAACACATTAAAGAGGTCTTTTGCAGCAGATTTGTCAAGTGCAATATGACATCTGATTTCTTGATTGCTACTTCTATGGTTGTTGCTTGTGGATCCAAGTAAAATGAAATCCCTGGCAACTTCAATCTTTTCTCCATTTAACATGATGTTGCTTATGGGTCCAATAGTGAGGATTTTCAGTTTCTTTATATTGACGTGTAATCCACAATGAAGGCTGTAGTCTTTAATCTTAATCAATAAGTGCTTCAAGTCATTTTCACTTTCAGCAAGCCAGGTTGTGTCATCTGTATATTGCAGGTTGTTAATGAGTCTTCCTCCAGTCCTGATGCCACATCCTTCTTCATATAGTCCAGCTTCTCAGATTATTTGTTCAGCATACAGATTGAATAAGTATGGTGAAAGGATACAACCCTGACATACTCCCTGATTTTAAATCATGCAGTGTCCCCTTGTTCCGTTTGAATAACAGCCTCCTGGTCTATGTACAGGTTCCTCATGAGCACGATTAAGCATACTCTTCTCAATGTTATCCATAATTTCTTGTGATTCACACAATCAAATGCTTTTGCACAGTCAATGAAACACAAGTAAACATCTCTCTGGTATTCTTTGCTTTCAGCCAAGATCTGACATCAGCAATCCCTCATTCCACATCCTCTTCTGAATCCAACTTACATTTCTGGATGTTCCTTGTCAATATACTGCTGCAACCATTTTTTGAATTCTTTTCAGCAAAATTTTACTTATGTGTGATATTAATGATATTGCTTGATAATTTCCACATTCTGTTGGATCACCCTTCTTTGGAATGGGTACAAATATGGATCTCTTCCAGTCAGTTGGCCAGGTAGCTGTCTCCCAAATTATATGGCATAGATGAGTGAGTACCTCACATCATCCATTTGTTGAAACACCTCAATAGGTATTCCATCAATTCCTGGAGCCTTGTTTTTTGCCAACACCTTAAGT
>NW_006922359.1:101997-104530 GCF_000298275.1 Orycteropus afer afer
CAACAACAACAAACCAACTTAAATGTATGTAAATGAATTGGGGTGATTAATTCTTGTCTCTGACCTTGAGCCAAAGATAGGAAAAGAAAAGCAGGATCAGGCCTCCTTGGCCCCAGTCTCTGAGATCATGTAGTTCCAGGAGGTGTTTGAAAGAGCCCTCTCAAACTAAGTGAAAACTTTTTAAGACAAAAGAAAATAAAATGGTGTCTTACTACAGTTACCAGAAATTGGGTAGATTCCTATCTGTCATGAATTGAATTTTGTCCTCACAAAATCTGTGTCACCTTGGGTGGGCCTGATTCTCAGTGGTTTGGCAGTTATGTAATGCAATGTAATGTTGTGCTATGTAATTATTCCCCATGATGTGATCTGATGTGATCAGCCAATCAGTTGTAAGGGGATTAGGATGGGATGAAACACTATTAATCAGGTCACAGCCCTGATCCAATGTGAGGGAAGTTTCCATGGTATGTGGCCTACATCTCCTTTTATCTCATAAGAGATAAAAGGAGAGAGATGTGAGCAAAGAAAGAGAGACCTCGATACCACCAAGAAAGAAGAAAGAAGAATCAGGAATGCACAACATCAATTGGACCTGGGGTCCCTATGCTGAGAAACTCCTAGACCCAGTGGAAAGATCGATGTCAAGATCCATGGAAATCTCCAAGGGATGCTGAGCCCACAGATGTCGAAGGGAGACAAGGGTCTTTCCCCAAAGCCAACACAGACAGAAAGCCTTCCCTTAGATCTGGTGCCCTGAATTCTGATTTCTACTCCACCAAACTGTGAGAGAGTAAATTTCTGTTTGTCAAAGCCATTCTCTGTGGTATTTCTGTTATAGCAGCGTTAGATAACTAAGGAACCATCATCAAAGAACTGTAAACAAGTTCTCACTGTTACAGAAGAATTCTAAGAATCTATCACAATGAGATACTTCAAAAGAAACAATAAAGATTAAATAAAAAATATAGGTTGTTTAAACAAGCTTTGCTTCACAGTAATTATGTTTTATATCACAGAGGCTTAGAATAATTTCCAAGATCTTTACGTAATTTACTGGTATTAAATTGAGTTAATATCCAAGTTTACTATTGTTGTTGGTGTCAGGTGGCACTGAGTCAACTCCAACTCATGGTGACCCTATGTACAACAGAATGAAACACTGCCTGGTTCTGTGCCAGCCTCTCAATCCTTCTTATACCTGAGCCCATTGTTGCAGCCACTGTGTCAATCCATCTCCTTGAGGGCCTTCCTCTTTTTCACTGGCCCTCCACTTTACCAAGCATGATGTCCTTCTCCAGGGAATGGTTCCTTCTGACAACATGATCAAAGTAGGTGAGACAAAGTCTGACCCTTCTTGCTTCCAAGGAGCATTCAGGCTATTCTTTTGTTTTTATGCCACATATATATATATGCCATACCAAAAACCCACTGCCATCCAGTTGATTCCAACTCATAGTGACCCCCATTGGGTTTCTGAGGCAGTAAATCTTTACTGAAGTAGATAGCCCAGTTTTCCTTCTGTGAAGTGGCTGGTGGGTTTGAACCACCAACCTTCTGGTTAGCAGTCAAATGCCTTAGGCACTACACCACCAGAGCTCCATATGTGTGTGTGTGTGTGTGTGTGTGTATAAAAGAATTGAGTTTCTCACTGTTGGGATGACAATATTTTCTTTGATTACTGAGCTAAGGCATTAATTCCTTCTTTGTGTAATCTACCTGGAAGGCAAGGATTCAAAGTCTCAATAGAATAAATTATTGGATTGCAAATTAAAGTACATGACTTTGAAAAACAATCTAAGATTTTTTTTTTTTGAAGATCTGTGATTAAATAACTTCTATTCTCAGGGTCTAAACTAAACTCCTGACAACTTTCAAGCTTTGTAGAAAGTCACAAAACAACTATTTCTGTTTTATAAGGAGAACAATGCTTAAAAAGGTACATTCAATGTTATGAATGAAACATATTGTTCAATCAAGAGATGTGGCAAGTTTTCTTTGGACTAAAATGTACATGTTGATTAGGTTTGCCTAATATTAAAGAAGTGCATGACATCATGTCATATTTTTCTTATTTCAACTGGTAATTCAATTACAACTTTATTTTCCTTTAAATCTAGCATAATCAAGGCAATAATTTTAACTGAGGTACTCATATCATTCATCCACAAAAATTTTATTACTCTTCAGGTGTTTAGAAACTTGATAATATTTGTTTATTCTTAATATATCTTGACTATATGGTATTATAAGGAGCTCTGGTGGCACTGTGGTTAAAGCATTGGGCTGCTGACCAAAAGATTGGTGGTTCAAACCCGCTAGCTGCTCTGTGGGAGAAAGGCAAAGCAGTCTGCTGCCATAAGGATTTATAGCCTTGGAAACCCTATAGGGGTCACTAGGAGTTGGAATTGACCCAAAGGCAGTGGATTTGGTTTATATGGCATTAAGTCTCAAGATTATTATGTGTTATATCTGAAGCTCCTTGAAGACAAGGTTAATCGTTGTTCAGAGATATTTTGTCTAACATTCCTTT
>NW_006922359.1:109000-119930 GCF_000298275.1 Orycteropus afer afer
AGTTCTTTAAAACCAAATACTCCTCTTTTAAGTTACTTATGTCGACAATCTCAAACCAATATGCTAAAGAATATTTTTCACATGTAAAGAAAGACTGTGGCTCCCACCTGGACTGTTGAACTGAAGAATTCAAATTAAAATTCAAGTATCTCAATAGACTGCAGAACAACACCTGAAAATTCAACCAGTTGAAAATTTAAGGTTTTGTTTCATATACACTACAATTCTTATGGTCTTTGCTTTGCTTCACAGTGTTGGACTTATCACTTGGTTGTGTAAATAGAAATAATAAAGTTGTTTCTCTTTGTTTAATGCTTATTTGTTTTGAGGTTGCCCTATTTTACAAACTAAACTTTATTGATTGGTAAGAATGTCATTGTTTATAATCTCTAGGTCATGGATCATATGCAGGTTCTTATCTATCTTTTTTTTTTTTTTTAATATTTTAACTATTTTCCAACTTCACTCCTTGTCAACTACTGTACCACCATTCATGCAATTTTTGCTGTGCTCTTATATACTATTTCTGGTCATTTCTTTGAGGGCTTCTACCCTTTGTTGGTGTTCTTAAACTTTAAAAGTCTATTCACAATTTATCTGCTACTATGGTCCAAATAAGGAGCTTTGGTGGTGCTGTGGTTAAGGCATTTGGCTGCTAATCAAAAGGTAGGTGATTTGAACCCACCAGCTGCTCCACAGGAGGAAGATGAGACAATCTACTTCTTTAAAGATTTCCAGTCTTGGAAACCTGATGGGGGTCACTATGAGTTGGTATCAATTTGATGGCAGTGATTATTATTATTATTATTACTGTCCAAATAACTAATAATCTTGTTGATATCATAGAAGCTCAACAGAAGTGCTTTAACTCCCTTGCTAGAGTTATGTTAAACAACAGTATTTCCCTTGATTTTTACTTTAGCCCCAAAAGGTGGGATATATGCAGCAGCTTGGTTAAATACTCCTATTGTACTTGGTTAAATACAACAAGAAAGGCAGAACAAGATCTTAGGCAAACATCAAAAGGTAACCTGGCTCCACATGCCCCTCATGTCTGATTCACCTTTCCTTGACATTTTTCAGCTGGCTACCTTCAGGTCATGAATTATAAGGATTATAAGGAGCTCTGGTGGCTCTGTGGTTAAAGCAATTGGCTGCTAACCAAAAGACTGGTGGTTCAAACCCACTCTGTGGGAGAAATATAATAATATTGTATATTATTATATAATAATTATATAATGCTTTAATCACAGTGCCAGCATATACTGCTCTGTGGAAGATCATGAATTAAGTCTATATTGCTAACTGGACAAATGATACTCATTATCATTGTAATAATTGCAGGAACTATTAAATGCTGTGCATGTGAGAGCTGGATAATGAATAAGCAAGACCAAAGAAGAGTCAATGCTTTTGAGTTGTGGTTTGGTGAAGAATGATGAAAGTACCATGGTCTGCTAAAAGAACTAACAAATCTGTCCTGGAAGAAGTGCAGCCGTAATACTCCTTGGAAGTGAGAATGGCCAGGCTTTGTCTGACCTACTTTGGTCATGTTGTCAGAAGGGACCATTCCCTGGAGAAGGATATCATGTTTGGTAAAGTGAAAGTCAATCAAAAAGGGGAAAGTTCTCAACAAGATGGACTGACACAGTGGCTACAGTGATGGGCTCAGGTATAGCAAGGATTGTGGGGCTGGCACAGGACAGGGCAGTGTTTCATTCTGCTGTACATAGGGTTGCTATGAGTCAGAGATGACTCAACAGCACCTAACAACAACAACAACAACATTAAATACTGTATGAAAATTTTGACAAATATCATTACACAAAGGACCAATTGAATGCCTATGAGAAGAATGATGAACATTGAAAATGCTTACATTTCAGACTTGAGTTCACTTCTTGAATAATCCATGGGACACCAGGTTATTCCTTCAATGTGGTCTGCCCTGCACTAACCCTCACATAATGAGACCACAGAGGCAAGAGGCTAAAGTTATGGCATGGTGAAGAGGTCAGATGGTGCCTGGCTACCTCTTCACATGCATGGCATCTGGGGTCTTAACAAACCAAAGCCAAACCCACTGTCATTGAGTCAATTCCAACTTATCACCACCCTATAGGACAGAGCAGAACTGACCCCAGGGTTTTCAAGGCCTCATTTTTTCTCCTGTGCAACAGTTAGTGGGTTCAAATCACAAACCTTTTGTTTAGCAGCTGAATGCTTTAACCAGAGCTCCTTACAGGAGTTTAAAGACTTGTTAAATAAGCATCAATCCAGAAAAATCATCTGCTAATAATCTATGCAGAAGAAAGCCATCTTTCAGAATTGTGGTCAATGAAAGGATTTTTTTTTTCCAAAATCCTTGATCAAAAGGAGGAAATGTATAAAATAATTTAAAATTGAAGTATCTGGTAAAATCTGAAATCAAGCTGTCATGAAGTCTGGGTTTGACTCCCTTATTAGTCCTGTCTCCACCCTAGCAACAACATCTTCCATGCATGCTTAATCTTGGAGTATAGGAAATGTTTTTCCTCTGTGGTAAAGTTAAGTATGTAAAAACAATGTCTCTGAGAGGAGACCTTGGAGCGGATCTGTACCCAAATCTCCCATTCAAATACCCACATGAAAAATTCTGCTAAGCAGGCTATTTCTAAGGAAGGAATGCCCAATAATTATGATGTTACTACTCAGTGATTCCCCTTTTGATCACATACCTTGTAATTACCATGATCTAACCAATCTAAGAAAGACATATATGTACTTTAAGCCAATTGTTTCATGAGCTGCCATATCAGGAAGACCCATCTTATGAGCTCCTGCTACAGGAAGTTTTGCCTTGAGATAATCTAAGTTTGTAACTACCAGTTAAGTAATGTCCTTCCTGCCTTACCATGATCTAAGTTTGCAACTACCAATCAGTAGTACACTTCAGGTTGTGCAACTAGCAATCAGTAGTGCAACTTCACTGTTTTGTAGTGCTGGCTGTCACTCTGTGCAATTAAGTCTCTTCTCAGCTCAAGCCATCTCTTTACCTTCAATAAATCTCCTTGCTTTTACTTTAACAGAGTTAGCATTTATTATTCTTGGACAGTTAAATGATTGGTATCCAAATATTTAGACTTCAGGCTTTTACTTTTAATGTGAAGTCTTGGGAGGCAGGCTTAACCAGCAGTGTGTCCTCCATGGAGGTCCCTCAGTGCTAAGGTTTGAGGCCTGTGGTGGGGAGGCGAGGCTGTCTCAGGCAGAGGTCTGGCAGCAATGGATCTTTGGAGAACTCTGGAGACAGATGGACAAACACAGAGACCAATTGCCTCTGACTTGCTCTCAGTGAAAGAGTGAAAGCTTGGGGGTTTTTAAGTGATTTTATTCCCTCTGGTCTTACCTGAAGGAACTCTGATGGCAAAGTGGTTATAGATACAGAAAAGAGCTGAATACATTCATATACTTGTAAACACATTCATGGGCATTTGGATTATTGCTGTCTTTAATGTCTATGAATAGAGTTCCTATGAACATCTTGTACATGTCTTTTAGTGGACAATGCTTATGTATTCCATTGAGTGTGTACCTTGGAGTGTAATGAATGGGTCATAGGGGAGGCCTAAATTCAGCATGAATGTTGTTGTTAGCTACCACTAAGTTGGTCCCTGACTCATGGCAACCTCATGCACAATGGAACAAAACTATGCCCTATCCTGCACCATCCCCTTGATTGGTTGCAGATTGGACTGTTCAAATCCATCAGGTTTTCATTGGCTGAATTTTGGAAGTCAATGGTATCTTAGTCTAGAAGTGCCACGGAAACCTGTTCAGCATCTTTGCAACATAGAAGCCTCCGCTACAGACAATATGGTGGCTGTGCATGAGATACACTGGCCAGGAATCAAACCCTGGTCTCCACACGAGAGGTGATAATTCTACCACTGGCCCACTGTTTTCCAAAGTGGTTATCCCATGTAGAGTCCCCCCAGCAGGCACTAGCTTTACACAGTGAGCATCTTGCTCAGATCCCTGTTTGCAGGGAATTCTCCCTGGCACCTGTGAGGAGAACAGACTGGAGGGAGCAAGAGTGGCCTGAGGAGTTGTGAGGGTGGCCTGGATTAGGTTGAGTGGTCAGATTTGAGACTGAATGTAGAGGTGTAATGGACACTGTTAGCAGTTGGACACAGAGAGAGGAAGACACATAGCTGACATCAGATTATCTGGCCTGGATGATCAGGACTATGGAGAGAGACAGTAGGACTTGACCTAGAACTCACCTAGAGGTGAGGCTGTCTAACTTGGCCAGAAGACACTGAGCACTTATAAAGTCTTTTTTAAAAAGCAACCGAAACACAAATAAAGTATATTGTTATTCCATATGCATACAGGGAGACCATTTTGTTTATAAAAGCAAAATGGCTCAGTGCAGGCTAGTTACAATGAGGCTTTTAAGGAGAAGAGGAGAGAACAGAGTAAAATTAACCATTGACTAATTTCAACCAGACTGATTGAAATCATGACCTCATTTATTTTTTAAATTTTTATTATTATTTTTATTTTAAAAGCTTGTTTTACATTCAACATAACGTGTACATTTGGTTTCATTCCCCATTTGCCATGTCTAATCCTAACCCAGTCGCCTCTCCTCCCTACCCTATAACCCTCCCCCTGTGCCCCTCATATTTATGCACTCGTGTTTGTCCTGCATTTCCTCAGTTTGAATGTTGCCCCTCTGGTGTCTCATGGTCTATTGCTCTAAAGGATGTATTGCCATAGAGTATGTATGACCCCATTTTTTAGACCAGCTGACAGCAGATTACTAAGTGGTCCCTGTGATCCCAGTCATTTGTACAAATCCTCGGTGTAGTCCAGAGGTTTTAAAATAACAAAGACAGGGAATTCCAATAGTTATCTCTAAAGAAGCAAGGGAACTTTGCCTAAAGTTAGGTTTAAATTCTTTGCATGAGATAAACCCTAGTTTGTGGTTATAAGTCCTTAGATGGTGCAAACAGCTAAGCGCTCAACTACCAATCAAAAGGCGGGGATTTGAACCCAACTGTTGGCAACTCAGAAGACAGGCTTGGCAATCTGCTTCCAAAGGTCACAGTCCTGAAAACCCTATGGAACAGTTCTACTCTGGCATACAGGGTCACCATTAGTCGGAATCAACTTGGGGCAGCTAATAATAATTCCATGTGTTACCTCTCAAGAGGCAAGGAGATTGCCTAGAATTGTTATTATTATTTTTTTAAATTGTGATTTGGGTAAAAGTTTACAGAGCAAACTCACCTTCCATACAGCAGCTCACATACACATTGTCTCAAGACATTGACTACAATTTTCCACAATGCAACAGCTCCCCACCCACTTCCTCCCCATAGCTACCTCTTCCCTGTGTCCATCCCTCCATGCACTCCTGCCCCCTGAGCTGTCTCCCTGTGCATACATAGCCCTTCTATTCTCCCATGATTGTTCTTTACAAGGAGTGATCTACCTCAGGTACATGTTCAGCTCACATGCCTGTCTTTTGTTTGGCTACAAGCCACAGGAGTGGGTTCAGTTCCAGACCTGAGGGGCAGCTAGGGGCCATAGTCTCAGTGGTTCCACCAGGCTAGAATTGATTTTTTTTTTTTTTGCACAAGATAAACTCTGAGCAAGTTTATGGTTAACAGATGTCTTTGTCACAAAGAAAGGAGCCTTAGTGGTGCATTGATTAAGTGCTCACCCCCAACTGAAAGGTCAGCTGTTTGAACCCACCAGCTATTCCATAACAGAACAATAAGGCAGTCTGCTTTTATAAAGATACAGCCTTGGAAATCCTGTGGGGGCAGTTCTACACCGTCCTATAGTGTCACTATGAGTTGCAATCAACTCAATGGCACAGGTTTTTGTCACAAAAGGGAAGGTGCTTGATGTTATGGTCACTGTGGCTTGATATTATTCCTTTTTTTCCTGTCCTTGGATGCATTTCACATTGGTCAGTGACCTTTGTCAGTGTTCCTGTACACTCACAGGAATCTGTCAACCCCCACTCCTCAGTTTTTCTCTTATAACAAGCCCAAGAGAAACCATTCTCCAAAACCCAGCTTCAAATCACCTGATTTTGGGAAGTCTTCCAGCTGCCCTCACCCTGGGCCCCAATGTGGAGACCTTACTCCCCACTCTCTGCTCCCATAGCTCCAGCACTCCCTGTGACCCTGCCTGGACCCCAAGGGGGAGAAAACATCTTCCTAACTCTGTCTCACCCAAGACTGGGATCTCCTTGGGCCTTCCGGGGCCTCTCTGGGCAAGAGAGAGGTTGTGGGGAACCTTGTTGTCTGATGGAGAGAGGAGGCATGGAGACTGCCAGGTCCTTGAAGTCTCTCTGTGGTCTCCCCCATTGTCCCCATCACCAAGCACAGCCCCACTGGGGCTTCCAGGCTGGCTTCCTGGAGAGGCCCTTGGGGATGGCCAGCTGAGGAGGCCACAGTAGGGAAAAAGAAGAAAGCATCAGAAACTGGGGCCTCCCAGTCTGCCCTCTATACCTGTGGGTTCCCCCTGAGAGCACTAGGCAGGGCAGGTGAGATTTTTCTGCTGCCCCTGCTCTAAGGCAGAGGCAGCATAGACCTAGGGGGACCAGAACAGAAAGGGTGGAAACCAAAAGTCAAACCAGTCGTTGTGGAGTCAGTTCTGACTCACGGTGCCTCCATGTGCTGAGCGTAGAGCTACACTCCATGGGGTTTTTATGGCTATGATTTTTTGGAAGCAGATCGCCAGATCTTTCTTCTGAGGCACCTCTGAGTGGGTTCAGACTGCCAACCTTTTGGTTAGTGGTCACTGGCTTACCCATTTGCACCACCCGGGGACTCATGAATGGAGAGATTATAAGGACAGAACTGGTGAGTTGTGGGGTAGCACCTCCTGGTTTGGGGCCTGGAGTGCAGCATTGGGGGTACCAGAGGTGAAGGGAGAAGAGAGAGCATCTTCAGCCTTAGAGGCTGCCTGGAGTCTCCCTCAGTTTACCTCCTCTGGAGGCTGGTGGTTTACCCAGCCCAGGCACCTACTGTAGCTCTGTTGTTAGTTGCCATGGCTCTGATTCCAACTCATGGTGACCCTGTCCATGCAGAGCAGAACTGCCCTCCATAGGTTTTCAAGACCGTGACCTCCTGAAAGCAATCACCAGACCTTTCTTCCTAGGTGCCTCTGCATAGGTTCAAATCACCAACCTTTCAGCTAGTGGTCAAGCACTTAACTGTTTGCACTACTCAAGGACCCCTTCAAGGTTCTAGGAGAGGCAGGGATATAGGGATGTTGGCTGGATGCATTAGTGTGATGTTTGCTCATTGCCTGTGTGTGAGCCATCCTTCCAGAGACCCAGTATAGTCAGAATTCTGTCAACCTGTCTGAGAGGAGGTGGGGAAACCCAGGCCCAAGGGGCTTAGCTGCTCCAGCAAAGCAGGAAGTGGGAGGATGGACTGTACACGTGAAAGAGGGGCTCGAGGAGAGAGAGAAAAGTGGGTTACCTTCTCAGGGGAGCTGTTCTGAGAGGTTACTACCCACTGCCGCTGCCCTCAAGTCCATTCCAACTCATAGCAACCCTATAGGACAGAGTAGAACTGCCCCATAGGGTTCCCAAGGCTGTAATATTCACAGAAGCAGACTGTCTCATCTTTCTCTCACAGAGTGGCTGCTGGGTTCAAACTGCTGCCCTTTTGGTTCACAGTCAGATGCTTTTAACCACTGCACCATCAAAAAAGAAAATCTGAGTGATGTTATAATTTGAACTCGTATTGAGTTTACAGATCCTGTAACTGGGAAAGGTGGTCCCGCAAGCAAAGATGGGCTAGGGAGGAACTGGGAGAAATAAAATGGAATAAATCATGTTTAAAATACTTTTTTTTCCCTACATTTAAAGTTGTAGCTAGACATTAACTTTATCATGGATCAGTCAGGCAAAAGGTGAAGTTGTTGTTGTGTGCTGTTGAGTTCCCTTCCACTTCATAGTGATCCTGTAGGACTGAGTAGAACTACCCCCATAGAGTTTCCAAAGCTATAATCCTCACAGAAGCGGACGGTCACATCTTTCTCCCTTGGAGCAGCTGGTGGGTTCAAACTGTTATCCTTTCTGTTAGCAGCCTAGTGCTTACCTGTT
Source organism: Orycteropus afer afer (assembly GCF_000298275.1). Classification (NCBI taxonomy): domain Eukaryota; kingdom Metazoa; phylum Chordata; class Mammalia; order Tubulidentata; family Orycteropodidae; genus Orycteropus; species Orycteropus afer. Next base: position 117,117 of record NW_006922359.1, read on the forward strand.
GGGCCACCAGGACCTAAAAAAGAAAGGTATATGCAGCAATTAACATTTAATCTTAGAAGAAGAAGTGAGTCTGCTGAATGTTGAGTTAGAACATTTGCATGCATACATAGGTTAAAGCTGGGTGTCAGGAGAAATGTTTTGTGCATATCAAGAAAGTCAAAGAAGATGGGTTTTTTTGGTGTGTGTTTGTGAGGACCCTGGAGTGAATTTGTCCAAGTCTAAGCTCCAACACATGTGGAAAAGCAAGAAAAGATTTAGTGCTAGAGGTATTGAGTGTCCTGGCAGGATCACAGGCTATGAGTTTAGAACAGAGCCAATCTGATACGAGAGGAAGGTCCTGGGGGTGGTGCTGATGGTCTGCACTTGACTACTACCCTAAAGCTTAGCAGTTCGAACCCACTCAGCAGTGCCACAAAAGAAAGGTTTGGCCATCTGCTTCTATAAAGATTACAACCAAGAAAACCTTATGGAGCCATTCTACTCTGTAACTCAGGGAGTTGCCATGAGTGAGAATAGACCCACCAACATTGAGTTTGGTTGGGTTTAGTATGGAATGACACAAACAAACCAGCTCAGAAGATAGAAACAGTATCAAAGACAATGATAACTGTATTTATTGGGGAAACTCCGCTAAACCCCTTACACACCTCATTTTTTTGAATTCTCTCAGAGTCATAGTAGGAGGAGCTCTGGTGGCATAGTGTCTAAGGCATGTGACTGCTAACCAGAAGGCTGGGAGTTCAAACCCACCAGCCACTTCTCAGAAAGAAGGCTGGGCAATCTACTTTCATAGTGATTTGGCTTTGGAAACCCAAGGAGGGGTCGCTATGAGTCGGTTCTGACTCAACGGCAGTGAGTTTAGAGTGAGTCTTAGACTCTCAGAAGACAGTTCTCTGGTTACTCCCATTTTGTGCTGAGCTGGAAAGTTCTTTCTTCAAAGACACACAGTGGGAGCTGAGGTTTGAACCCCGTGACTGACGACTTCAGAATGTTCTCTTCTGAAAGTCAGAGTGGAGTGGAGGCAGAAGAGGGATGATGAGGGGGGCTTGGGGCAGTGTCCCTTGATTTCCAATCTGTCTGTTAGCCCAGGATACCCTTTGTTGAACACAAATCCTTAATATTGATGTTTCCATGTCTTTAAAAAATCACCTTAACACGATGCTTTTGACACTGTGTTTGAGAAGTCCCTCCCCATGCCTACATCACAGAGAGATCCTCCTATACTTTCTCGTATGAACTTTATGTTTTATCTTTAATATCCATGCTTCAGTTCACATGAGCATGTGCTGTTAGGCGGAGATGTAGAGTACCTTTGCCTCGTAACATGAGCACTATCCCTATCCTTCTTCCTAGATGTTTGATGCCACTTTTCTCTATATTATATGTAAATCATGCAAGAATACTTTCTGAGATTTCAACCAATTTTATTGTTTTTCAGGTCTGTTCCACATCGGCTTCACATTGTGTTAAAAATTATTGTGGGTGTAGAGAATAGGGTGTCTCAGTGCCTGAAAGGACATGGGTCTCCTGTTTAACTCCATTTTTATAAGTTTAGTTTCTCATTGACTTTTATACTTTGGAAGGAACTGTAGAATGGAATTGTAAATGAAATTGCATGGATGCTATAACTTGGGGAACAGATGTTATCATTATGATGTCAGGTCATCCCATCTGTAGGAGGATGTGTTTTCTTCATACACTTCAACTAGAACAACATATAGCCTCACATTGCGGAAGTAGATATGAGCATTAAGCTGTTCTCTATTATGTCATACATTGGAGGAATCTGTAAAATGTAGAACAAGTCACTGTTCTCACAGTTTCTTTGTTTTGGAATGTGTAGTTACTTTCTTATATAAATGTTGTTTATATTAACATGCAATGAGTTTAACTATTATTATTTTAAAATGCATTAATGGTGCAAACAGTTTGCACTCAATCGCTAGGTTGGCACTTCGAACCCACCCACTGGTACTTGGGAAGACACACCTAGAAATCTGCTTCCACTAAGATCACAGCCAAGAAAACCCAACAGAGCCCTTCTGCTCCGTAACACTTGGGGTTGCAGTGAGTTGCAGTCAACTTGATGGCGATTAACCACAATAGCATCATAATATTTTAAAAGTTTGTCAGTTTTAATTTCATACATGGTGAATATTGACAGTTAGAACCCACCTAAACCAGAGCTCTGATGTTTGAATGGTTGGGGGACTCTGAGACCAAAATATTTGAAAATTGTTCCTTTATAGCTTTTGTTGTTAGTGGGAATATTATCTTTCTTTTGTTCTTTTGAGAAGAATTATTTCTCATTGTGATGCACATGCGCACAACAGAATATCTGCCAACTGAATAATTTCTCCACGCACAGTTCAACGTTAGCTTACTTTTTATTTAAATGATAAACTTCGAATGCTTGTTACTGGTGTAGAAGCATGCTATGACTTTCGTAAGTTGGCCTTACCTTCCAGCACTTTGTTCTCTCTTATTGTTCTAATTGTGTCTCGACTCTCTTAGCTCTGCTGGTAGGTAGTGAGCACATCTCTTGCCTTCAGTTCTTATATATCTTATTTGCTTTTCTTTCCTTACAGAATCACTCACAAATCAGTTCCAAGTTAAAGAACAGAAAAGACTGTGAGTACTCTTCACTTGCTCCTGATGCTAAAGAGAATGTTATCTAAAGTTTCTCCATTCGGTGTTACATGTGCTAGTTTTGTAGCATCTATTCTTTTTTTTTTTATTAGGATTTGGGTGAAGATTTACAGAGTAAATTCACTTTTCATACAGCAGTTCACATATACTTTGTCTCATGTCATT